>NW_028290324.1:0-28577 GCF_059628265.1 Tinamus guttatus | reverse complement strand
TTCTGCTGTGCCAAGACTCGTGCTGCGCACGCTTTGTGGTTGGAGTGAGAAACAGGTTCCTTGGTGTTTTCTGCGAAACGCTTTAGCAGCCCGTTGGTGCTAGTAGGGAGTCAGGGGATGGATGAAGCGGAGAGCCCCGTTTGGATTGAGGCTGCAAAGGGGCATGCCAAGGGAAGTGTTCTGCTGTGCCAAGATTCATCCTTCGCACGTTTTGTGGTTGGAGTGAGAAACAGGTTCCTTGGTGTTTTCTGCGAAACGCTTTAGCAGCCCGTTGGTGCTAGTATGGAGTCAGGGGATGGATGAAGCGGAGAGCCCCATTTGGAGTGAGGCTGCAAAGGGCATGCCAGGGGAAGTGTTCTGCTGTGCCAAGATTCATGCTGCGCACGCTTTGTGGGTGGAGTGAGAAACAGGTTCCTTGGTGTTTTTCTGCGAAACGCTTTAGCAGCCCGTTGGTGCTAGTATGGAGTCAGGGGATGGATGAAGCGGAGAGCCCCGTATTGGAGTGAGGCTGCAAAGGGCATGCCAAGGGAAGTGTTCTGCTGTGCCAAGACTCGTGCTGCGCACGCTTTGTGGTTGGAGTGAGAAACAGGTTCCTTGGTGTTTTCTGCGAAACGCTTTAGCAGCCCGTTGGTGCTAGTATGGAGTCAGGGGGATGGATGAAGCGGAGAGCCCCGTTTGGATTGAGGCTGCAAAGGGCATGCCAAGGGAAGTGTTTCTGCTGTGCCAAGATTCATGCTGCGCACGCTTTGTGGTTGGAGTGAGAAACAGGTTCCTTGGTGTTTTCTGCGAAATGCTTTAGCAGGCCGTTGGTGCTAGTAAGGAGTCAGGGATGGATGAAGCGGAGAGCCCCATTTGGAGTGAGGCTGCAAAGCGCATGCCAAGGGAAGTGTTCTGCTGTGCCAAGACTCGTGCTGCGCACGCTTTGTGGTTGGAGTGAGAAACAGGTTCCTTGGTGTTTTTCTGCGAAACGCTTTAGCAGCCCGTTGGTGCTAGGATGGAGTCAGGGGATGGATGAAGCGGAGAGCCCCGTTTGGAGTGAGGCTGCAAAGGGCATGCCAAGGGAAGTGTTCTGCTGTGCCAAGACTCGTGCTGCGCACGCTTTGTGGTTGGAGTGAGAAACAGGTTCCTTGGTGTTTTCTGCGAAACGCTTTACCAGCCCATTGGTGCTAATATGGAGTAAGGGGATGGATGAAGCGGAGAGCCCCGTTTTGGTGTGAGGCTGCAAAGGGCATGCCAAGGGAAGTGTTCTGCTGTGCCAAGATTCATCCTTCGCACGTTTTGTGGTTGGAGTGAGAAACAGGTTCCTTGGTGTTTTCTGCGAAACGCTTTAGCAGCCCGTTGGTGCTAGTATGGAGTCAGGGGATGGATGAAGCGGAGAGCCCCGTTTGGATTGAGGCTGCAAAGGGCATGCCAAGGGAAGTGTTCTGCTGTGCCAAGATTCATGCTGCGCACGCTTTGTGGGTGGAGTGGGAAACAGGTTCCTTGGTGTTTTCTGCGAAACGCTTTAGCAGCCCGTTGGTGCTCGTATGGAGTCAGGGGGATGGATGAAGCGGAGAGCCCCGTTTGGAGTGAGGCTGCAAAGGGCATGCCAATGGAAGTGTTCTACTGTGCCAAGACTCATGCTGCGCACGCTTTGTGGTTGGAGTGAGAAACAGGTTCCTTGGTGTTTTCTGCGAAACGCTTTAGCAGTCCGTTGGTGCTAGTATGGAGTCAGGGGGATTGGATGAAGCGGAGAGCCCCGTTTGGAGTGAGGCTGCAAAGGGCATGCCAATGGAAGTGTTCTACTGTGCCAAGACTCATGCTGCGCACGCTTTGTGGTTGGAGTGAGAAACAGGTTCCTTGGTGTTTTCTGCGAAACGCTTTAGCAGCCCGTTGGTGCTAGTATGGAGTCAGGGGATGGATGAAGCGGAGAGCCCCGTTTGAAGTGAGGCTGCAAAGGGCATGCCAAGGGAAGTGTTCTGCTGTGCCAAGATTCATGCTGCGCATGCTTTGTGGTTGAAGTGAGAAACAGGTTCCTTGGTGTTTTCTGCGAAACGCTTTAGCAGTCCGTTGGTGCTAGTATGGAGTCAGGGGATGGATGAAGCGGAGAGCCCCGTTTGGAGTGAGGCTGCAAAGGGCATGCCAAGGGAAGTGTTCTGCTGTGCCAAGATTCATGCTGCGCACGCTTTGTGGTTGGAGTGAGAAACAGGTTCCTTGGTGTTTTTCTGCGAAACGCTTTTAGCAGCCCGTTGGTGCTAGTATGGAGTCAGGGGATGGATGAAACAGAGAGCCCCGTTTGGAGTGAGGCTGCAAAGGGCATGCCAAGGGAAGTGTTCTGCTGTGCCAAGATTCATCCTTCGCACGTTTTGTGGTTGGAGTGAGAAACAGGTTCCTTGGTGTTTTCTGCGAAACGCTTTAGCAGCCCGTTGGTGCTAGTATGGAGTCAGGGGATGGATGAAGCGGAGAGCCCCATTTGGAGTGAGGCTGCAAACGGCATACCAGGGGAAGTGTTCTGCTGTGCCAAGATTCATCCTGCGCACGCTTTGTGGGTGGAGTGAGAAACAGGTTCCTTGGTGTTTTCTGCGAAACGCTTTAGCAGCCCGTTGGTGCTAGTATGGAGTCAGGGGATGGATGAAGCGGAGAGCCCCGTATGGAGTGAGGCTGCAAAGGGCATGCCAAGGGAAGTGTTTCTGCTGTGCCAAGACTCGTGCTGCGCACGCTTTGTGGTTGGAGTGAGAAACAGGTTCCTTGGTGTTTTCTGCGAAACGCTTTAGCAGCCCGTTGATGCTAGGATGGAGTTAGGGGATGGATGAAGCGGAGAGCCCCGTATGGAGTGAGGCTGCAAAGGGCATGCCAGGGGAAGTGTTCTGCTGTGCCAAGATTCATGCTGCGCACGCTTTGGTGGGTGGAGTGAGAAACAGGTTCCTTGGTGTTTTCTGCGAAACGCTTTAGCAGCCCGTTGGTGCTAGTATGGAGTCAGGGGATGGATGAAGCGGAGAGCCCCGTTTGGAGTGAGGCTGCAAAGGGCATGCCAAGGGAAGTGTTCTGCTGTGCCAAGACTCGTGCTGCGCACGCTTTGTGGTTGGAGTGAGAAACAGGTTCCTTGGTGTTTTCTGCGAAACGCTTTAGCAGCCCGTTGGTGCTATTATGGAGTCAGGGGATGGATGAAGCGGAGAGCCCCGTTTGGATTGAGGCTGCAAAGGGCATGCCAAGGGAAGTGTTCTGCTGTGCCAAGATTCATGCTGCGCACGCTTTGTGGTTGGAGTGGGAAACAGGTTCCTTGGTGTTTTCTGCGAAACGCTTTAGCAGCCCGTTGGTGCTAGTATGGAGTCAGGGGATGGATGAAGCGGAGAGCCCCGTTTGGAGTGAGGCTGCAAAGGGCATGCCAATGGAAGTGTTTCTTCTGTGCCAAGACTCATGCTGCGCACGCTTTGTGGTTGGAGTGAGAAACAGGTTCCTTGGTGTTTTCTGCGAAACGCTTTAGCAGCCCGTTGGTGCTAGTATGGAGTTCAGGGGATGGATGAAGCGGAGAGCCCCGTTTGGAGTGAGGCTGCAAAGGGCATGCCAAGGGAAGTGTTCTGCTGTTCCAAGATTCATGCTGCGCATGCTTTGTGGTTGAAGTGAGAAACAGGTTCCTTGGTGTTTTCTGCGAAACGCTTTAGCAGCCCGTTGGTGCTAGTATGGAGTCAGGGGATGGATGAAGCGGAGAGCCCCGTTTGGAGTGAGGCTGCAAAGGGCATGCCAAGGGAAGTGTTCTGCTGTGCCAAGATTCATGCTGCGCACGCTTTGTGGTTGGAGTGAGAAACAGGTTCCTTGGTGTTTTTCTGCGAAACGCTTTAGCAGCCCGTTGGTGCTAGTATGGAGTCAGGGGATGGGATGAAGCGGAGAGCCCCGTTTGGAGTGAGGCTGCAAAGGGCATGCCAAGGGAAGTGTTCTGCTGTGCCAAGATTCATGCTGCGCACCGCTTTGTGGTTGAAGTGAGAAACAGGTTCCTTGGTGTTTTTCTGCGAAACGCTTTAGCAGCCCGTTGGTGCTAGTATGGGAGTCAGGGGATGGATGAAGCGGAGAGCCCCGTTTGGAGTGAGGCTGCAAAGGGCATGCCAAGGGAAGTGTTCTGCTGTGCCAAGATTCATGCTGCGCACGCTTTGTGGTTGGAGTGAGAAACAGGTTCCTTGGTGTTTTCTGCGAAACGCTTTAGCAGCCCGTTGGTGCTAGTATGGAGACAGGGGATGGATGAAGCGGAGAGCCCCATTTGGAGTGAGGCTGCAAAGGGCATACCAGGGGAAGTGTTTCTGCTGTGCCAAGATTCATCCTGCGCACGCTTTGTGGGTGGAGTGAGAAACAGGTTCCTTGGTGTTTTCTGCGAAACGCTTTAGCAGCCCGTTGGTGCTAGTATGGAGTCAGGGGATGGATGAAGCGGAGAGCCCCGTTTGGAGTGAGGCTGCAAAGGGCATGCCAGGGGAAGTGTTCTGCTGTGCCAAGATTCATCCTTCGCGACGTTTTGTGGTTGGAGTGAGAAACAGGTTCCTTGGTGTTTTCTGCGAAACGCTTTAGCAGCCCGTTGGTGCTAGGATGGAGTTAGGGGATGGATGAAGCGGGAGAGCCCCGTTTGGAGTGAGGCTGCAAAGGGCATGCCAGGGGAAGTGTTCTGCTGTGCCAAGACTCGTGCTGCGCACGCTTTGTGGTTGGAGTGAGAAACAGGGTTCCTTGGTGTTTTTCTGCGAAACGCTTTAGCAGCCCATTGGTGCTAATATGGAGTCAGGGGGATGGATGAAGCGGAGAGGCCCCGTTTGGAGTGAGGGCTGCAAAGGGGCATGCCAAGGGAAGTGTTCTGCTGTGCCAAGATTCATGCTGCGCACGCTTTGTGGTTGGAGTGAGAAACAGGTTCCTTGGTGTTTTCTGCGAAACGCTTTAGCAGCCCGTTGGTGCTAGTATGGAGTCAGGGGATGGATGAAGCGGAGAGCCCCGTTTTGGAGTGAGGCTGCAAAGGGCATGCCAATGGAAGTGTTCTACTGTGCCAAGACTCATGCTGCGCACGCTTTGTGGTTGGAGTGAGAAACAGGTTCGTTGGTGTTTTCTGCGAAACGCTTTAGCAGCCCGTTGGTGCTAGTATGGAGTCAGGGGATGGATGAAGCGGAGAGCCCCGTTTGGAGTGAGGCTGCAAAGGGCATGCCAAGGGAAGTGTTCTGCTGTGCCAAGATTCATGCTGCGCACGCTTTGTGGTTGGAGTGAGAAACAGGTTCCTTGGTGTTTTCTGCGAAACGCTTTAGCAGCCCGTTGGTGCTAGTATGGAGTCAGGGGATGGATGAAGCGGAGAGCCCCATTTGGAGTGAGGCTGCAAAGGGCATACCAGGGGAAGTGTTTCTGCTGTGGCCAAGATTCATGCTGCGCACGCTTTGTGGGTGGAGTGAGAAACAGGTTCCTTGGTGTTTTCTGCGAAACGCTTTAGCAGCCCGTTGGTGCTAGTATGGAGTCAGGGGGATGGATGAAGCGGAGAGCCCCGTTTGGAGTGAGGCTGCAAAGGGCATGCCAAGGGAAGTGTTCTTCTGTGCCAAGACTCATGCTGCGCACGGCTTTGTGGTTGGAGTGAGAAACAGGTTCCTTGGTGTTTTCTGCGAAACGCTTTAGCAGCCCGTTGGTGCTAGTATGGAGTCAGGGGATGGATGAAGCGGAGAGCCCCGTTTGGAGTGAGGCTGCAAAGGGCATGCCAAGGGAAGTGTTCTGCTGTTCCAAGATTCATGCTGCGCATGCTTTGTGGTTGGAGTGAGAAACAGGTTCCTTGGTGTTTTTCTGCGAAACGCTTTAGCAGGCCGTTGGTGCTAGTAAGGAGTCAGGGGATGGATGAAGCGGAGAGCCCCATTTGGAGTGAGGCTGCAAAGCGCATGCCAAGGGGAAGTGTTCTGCTGTGCCAAGACTCGTGCTGCGCACGCTTTGTGGTTGGAGTGAGAAACAGGTTCCTTGGTGTTTTCTGCGAAACGCTTTAGCAGCCCATTGGTGCTAGTATGGAGTCAGGGGATGGATGAAACAGAGAGCCCCGTTTGGAGTGAGGCTGCAAAGGGCATGCCAAGGGGAAGTGTTTCTGCTGTGCCAAGATTCATCCTTCGCACGTTTTGTGGTTGGAGTGAGAAACAGGTTCCTTGGTGTTTTCTGCGAAACGCTTTAGCAGCCCGTTGGTGCTAGTATGGAGTCAGGGGATGGATGAAGCGGAGAGCCCCATTTGGAGTGAGGCTGCAAACGGCATACCAGGGGAAGTGTTCTGCTGTGCCAAGATTCATCCTGCGCACTGCTTTGTGGGTGGAGTGAGAAACAGGTTCCTTGGTGTTTTCTGGCGAAACGCTTTAGCAGCCCGTTGGTGCTAGTATGGAGTCAGGGGATGGATGAAGCGGAGAGCCCCGTATGGAGTGAGGCTGCAAAGGGCATGCCAAGGGAAGTGTTCTGCTGTGCCAAGACTCGTGCTGCGCACGCTTTGTGGTTGGAGTGAGAAACAGGTTCCTTGGTGTTTTCTGCGAAACGCTTTAGCAGCCCGTTGGTGCTAGGATGGAGTTAGGGGATGGATGAAGCGGAGAGCCCCGTATGGAGTGAGGCTGCAAAGGGCATGCCAGGGGAAGTGTTCTGCTGTGCCAAGATTCATGCTGCGCACGCTTTGTGGGTGGGAGTGAGAAACAGGTTCCTTGGTGTTTTCTGCGAAACGCTTTAGCAGCCCGTTGGTGCTAGTATGGGAGTCAGGGGATGGATGAAGCGGAGAGCCCCGTTTGGAGTGAGGCTGCAAAGGGCATGCCAAGGGAAGTGTTCTGCTGTTCCAAGATTCATGCTGCGCATGCTTTGTGGTTGAAGTGAGAAACAGGTTCCTTGGTGTTTTCTGCGAAACGCTTTAGCAGCCCGTTGGTGCTAGTATGGAGTCAGGGGATGGATGAAGCGGAGAGCCCCGTTTGGAGTGAGGCTGCAAAGGGCATGCCAAGGGAAGTGTTCTGCTGTGCCAAGATTCATGCTGCGCACGCTTTGTGGTTGGAGTGAGAAACAGGTTCCTTGGTGTTTTCTGCGAAACGCTTTAGCAGCCCGTTGGTGCTAGTATGGAGTCAGGGGATGGATGAAGCGGAGAGCCCCGTTTGGAGTGAGGCTGCAAAGGGCATGCCAAGGGAAGTGTTCTGCTGTGCCAAGATTCATGCTGCGCACCGCTTTGTGGTTGGAGTGAGAAACAGGTTCCTTGGTGTTTTCTGCGAAACGCTTTAGCAGCCCGTTGGTGCTAGTATGGAGTCAGGGGATGGATGAAGCGGAGAGCCCCGTTTGGAGTGAGGCTGCAAAGGGCATGCCAATGGAAGTGTTTCTACTGTGCCAAGACACATGCTGCGCACGCTTTGTGGTTGGAGTGAGAAACAGGTTCCTTGGTGTTTTCTGCGAAACGCTTTAGCAGCCCGTTGGTGCTAGTATGGAGTCAGGGGATGGATGAAGCGGAGAGCCCCGTTTTGGAGTGAGGCTGCAAAGGGCATGCCAAGGGAAGTGTTCTGCTGTGCCAAGGATTCATGCTGCGCATGCTTTGTGGTTGAAGTGAGAAACAGGTTCCTTGGTGTTTTCTGCGAAACGCTTTAGCAGTCCGTTGGTGCTAGTATGGAGTCAGGGGATGGATGAAGCGGAGAGCCCCGTTTGGAGTGAGGCTGCAAAGGGCATGCCAAGGGAAGTGTTCTGCTGTGCCAAGATTCATCCTTCGCACGTTTTGTGGTTGGAGTGAGAAACAGGTTCCTTGGTGTTTTCTGCGAAACGCTTTAGCAGCCCGTTGGTGCTAGTATGGAGTCAGGGGGATGGATGAAGCGGAGAGCCCCATTTGGAGTGAGGCTGCAAAGGGCATACCAGGGGAAGTGTTCTGCTGTGCCAAGATTCATGCTGCGCACGCTTTGTGGGTGGAGTGAGAAACAGGTTCCTTGGTGTTTTCTGCGAAACGCTTTAGCAGCCCGTTGGTGCTAGTATGGAGTCAGGGGGATGGATGAAGCGGAGAGCCCCGTTTGGAGTGAGGCTGCAAAGGGCATGCCAAGGGAAGTGTTCTGCTGTTCCAAGATTCATGCTGCGCATGCTTTTGTGGTTGAAGTGAGAAACAGGTTCCTTGGTGTTTTCTGCGAAACGCTTTAGCAGTCCGTTGGGTGCTAGTATGGAGTCAGGGGATGGATGAAGCGGAGAGCCCCGTTTGGAGTGAGGCTGCCAAAGGGCATGCCAAGGGAAGTGTTCTGCTGTGCCAAGATTCATGCTGCGCACGCTTTGTGGTTGGAGTGAGAAACAGGTTCCTTGGTGTTTTTCTGCGAAACGCTTTAGCAGCCCGTTGGTGCTAGTATGGAGTCAGGGGATGGATGAAGCGGAGAGCCCCGTTTGGAGTGAGGCTGCAAAGGGCATGCCAGGGGAAGTGTTCTGCTGTGCCAAGATTCATGCTGCGCACGCTTTGTGGTTGGAGTGAGAAACAGGTTCCTTGGTGTTTTCTGCGAAACGCTTTAGCAGCCCGTTGGTGCTAGTATGGAGTCAGGGGATGGATGAAGCGGAGAGCCCCGTTTGGAGTGAGGCTGCAAAGGGCATGCCAGGGGAAGTGTTTCTGCTGTGCCAAGATTCATGCTGCGCACGCTTTGTGGGTGGAGTGAGAAACAGGTTCCTTGGTGTTTTCTGCGAAACGCTTTAGCAGCCCGTTGGTGCTAGTATGGAGTCAGGGGATGGATGAAGCGGAGGCCCCGTTTGGAGTGAGGCTGCAAAGGGCATGCCAAGGGAAGTGTTCTGCTGTGCCAAGACTCGTGCTGCGCACGCTTTGTGGTTGGAGTGAGAAACAGGTTCCTTGGTGTTTTCTGCGAAACGCTTTAGCAGCCCGTTGGTGCTAGTAGGGAGTCAGGGGATGGATGAAGCGGAGAGCCCCGTTTGGATTGAGGCTGCAAAGGGCATGCCAAGGGAAGTGTTCTGCTGTGCCAAGATTCATCCTTCGCACGTTTTGTGGTTGGAGTGAGAAACAGGTTCCTTGGTGTTTTCTGCGAAACGCTTTAGCAGCCCGTTGGGTGCTAGTATGGAGTCAGGGGATGGATGAAGCGGAGAGCCCCATTTGGAGTGAGGCTGCAAAGGGCATGCCAGGGGAAGTGTTCTGCTGTGCCAAGATTCATGCTGCGCACGGCTTTGTGGGTGGAGTGAGAAACAGGTTTCCTTGGTGTTTTCTGCGAAACGCTTTAGCAGCCCGTTGGTGCTAGTATGGAGTCAGGGGATGGATGAAGCGGAGAGCCCCGTATGGAGTGAGGCTGCAAAGGGCATGCCAAGGGAAGTGTTCTGCTGTGCCAAGACTCGTGCTGCGCACGCTTTGTGGTTGGAGTGAGAAACAGGTTCCTTGGTGTTTTCTGCGAAACGCTTTAGCAGCCCGTTGGTGCTAGTATGGAGTCAGGGGATGGATGAAGCGGAGAGCCCCGTTTGGATTGAGGCTGCAAAGGGGCATGCCAAGGGAAGTGTTCTGCTGTGCCAAGATTCATGCTGCGCACGCTTTGTGGTTGGAGTGAGAAACAGGTTCCTTGGTGTTTTCTGCGAAATGCTTTAGCAGGCCGTTGGTGCTAGTAAGGAGTCAGGGGATGGATGAAGCGGAGAGCCCCATTTGGAGTGAGGCTGCAAAGCGCATGCCAAGGGAAGTGTTCTGCTGTGCCAAGACTCGTGCTGCGCACGCTTTGTGGTTGGAGTGAGAAACAGGTTCCTTGGTGTTTTCTGCGAAACGCTTTAGCAGCCCGTTGGTGCTAGGATGGGAGTCAGGGGATGGATGAAGCGGAGAGCCCCGTTTGGAGTGAGGCTGCAAAGGGCATGCCAAGGGAAGTGTTCTGCTGTGCCAAGACTCGTGCTGCGCACGCTTTGTGGTTGGAGTGAGAAACAGGTTCCTTGGTGTTTTCTGCGAAACGCTTCATCCATCCCCTTACTCCATATTAGCACCAATGGGGCTGCTAAAGCGTTTCGCAGAAAACACCAAGGAACCTGTTTCTCACTCCAACCACAAAGCGTGCGCAGCACGAGTCTTGGCACAGCAGAACACTTCCCTTGGCATGCCCTTTGCAGCCTCACTCCAAACGGGGCTCTCCGCTTCATCCATCCCCTGACTCCATCCTAGCACCAACGGGCTGCTAAAGCGTTTCGCAGAAAACACCAAGGAACCTGTTTCTCACTCCAACCACAAAGCGTGCGCAGCACGAGTCTTGGCACAGCAGAACACTTCCCTTGGCATGCGCTTTGCAGCCTCACTCCAAATGGGGCTCTCCGCTTCATCCATCCCCTGACTCCTTACTAGCACCAACGGCCTGCTAAAGCATTTCGCAGAAAACACCAAGGAACCTGTTTTCTCACTCCAACCACAAAGCGTGCGCAGCATGAATCTTGGCACAGCAGAACACTTCCCTTGGCATGCCCTTTGCAGCCTCAATCCAAACGGGGCTCTCCGCTTCATCCATCCCCTGACTCCATACTAGCACCAACGGGCTGCTAAAGCGTTTCGCAGAAAACACCAAGGAACCTGTTTCTCACTCCAACCACAAAGCGTGCGCAGCACGAGTCTTGGCACAGCAGAACACTTCCCTTGGCATGCCCTTTGCAGCCTCACTCCATACGGGGCTCTCCGCTTCATCCATCCCCTGACTCCATACTAGCACCAACGGGCTGCTAAAGCGTTTCGCAGAAAACACCAAGGAACCTGTTTCTCACTCCACCCACAAAGCGTGCGCAGCATGAATCTTGGCACAGCAGAACACTTCCCCTGGCATGCCCTTTGCAGCCTCACTCCAAATGGGGCTCTCCGCTTCATCCATCCCCTGACTCCATACTAGCACCAACGGGCCTGCTAAAGCGTTTCGCAGAAAACACCAAGGAACCTGTTTCTCACTCCAACCACAAAACGTGCGAAGGATGAATCTTGGCACAGCAGAACACTTCCCTTGGCATGCCCTTTGCAGCCTCAATCCAAACGGGGCTCTCCGCTTCATCCATCCCCTGACTCCCTACTAGCACCAACGGGCTGCTAAAGCGTTTCGCAGAAAACACCAAGGAACCTGTTTCTCACTCCAACCACAAAGCGTGCGCAGCACGAGGTCTTGGCACAGCAGAACACTTCCCTTGGCATGCCCTTTGCAGCCTCACTCCAAACGGGGCTCTCCGCTTCATCCATCCCCTGACTCCATACTAGCACCAACGGGCTGCTAAAGCGTTTCGCAGAAAACACCAAGGAACCTGTTTCTCACTCCACCCACAAAGCGTGCGCAGCATGAATCTTGGCACAGCAGAACACTTCCCCTGGCATGCCCTTTGCAGCCTCACTCCAAACGGGGCTCTCCGCTTCATCCATCCCCTGACTCCATACTAGCACCAACGGGCTGCTAAAGCGTTTCGCAGAAAACACCAAGGAACCTGTTTCTCACTCCAACCACAAAGCGTGCGCAGCATGAATCTTGGCACAGCAGAACACTTCCCCTGGCATGCCCTTTGCAGCCTCACTCCAAACGGGGCTCTCCGCTTCATCCATCCCCTGACTCCATACTAGCACCAACGGGCTGCTAAAGCGTTTCGCAGAAAACACCAAGGAACCTGTTTTCTCACTCCAACCACAAAGCGTGCGCAGCATGAATCTTGGCACAGCAGAACACTTCCCTTGGCATGCCCTTTGCAGCCTCACTCCAAACGGGGCTCTCCGCTTCATCCATCCCCTGACTCCATTACTAGCACCAACGGACTGCTAAAGCGTTTCGCAGAAAACACCAAGGAACCTGTTTCTCACTTCAACCACAAAGCATGCGCAGCATGAATCTTGGAACAGCAGAACACTTCCCTTGGCATGCCCTTTGCAGCCTCACTCCAAACGGGGCTCTCCGCTTCATCCATCCCCTGACTCCATACTAGCACCAACGGGCTGCTAAAGCGTTTCGCAGAAAACACCAAGGAACCTGTTTCTCACTCCACCCACAAAGCGTGCGCAGCATGAATCTTGGCACAGCAGAACACTTCCCCTGGTATGCCCTTTGCAGCCTCACTCCAAATGGGGCTCTCCGCTTCATCCATCCCCTGACTCCATACTAGCACCAACGGGCTGCTAAAGCGTTTCGCAGAAAACACCAAGGAACCTGTTTCTCACTCCAACCACAAAACGTGCGAAGGATGAATCTTGGCACAGCAGAACACTTCCCTTGGCATGCCCTTTGCAGCCTCACTCCAAACGGGGCTCTCCGCTTCATCCATCCCCTGACTCCATACTAGCACCAACGGACCTGCTAAAGCGTTTCGCAGAAAACACCAAGGAACCTGTTTCTCACTTCAACCACAAAGCATGCGCAGCATGAATCTTGGCACAGCAGAACACTTCCCTTGGCATGCCCTTTGCAGCCTCACTCCAAACGGGGCTCTCCGCTTCATCCATCCCCTGACTCCATACTAGCACCAACGGGCTGCTAAAGCGTTTCGCAGAAAACACCAAGGAACCTGTTTCTCACTCCAACCACAAAGCGTGCGCAGCATGTGTCTTGGCACAGTAGAACACTTCCATTGGCATGCCCTTTGCAGCCTCACTCCAAACGGGGCTCTCCGCTTCATCCATCCCCTGACTCCATACTAGCACCAACGGGCTGCTAAAGCGTTTCGCAGAAAACACCAAGGAACCTGTTTCTCACTCCAACCACAAAGCGTGCGCAGCATGAATCTTGGCACAGCAGAACACTTCCCTTGGCATGCCCTTTGCAGCCTCACTCCAAACGGGGCTCTCCGCTTCATCCATCCCCTGACTCCATTACTAGCACCAACGGGCTGCTAAAGCGTTTCGCAGAAAACACCAAGGAACCTGTTTCTCACTCCAACCACAAAGCGTGCGCAGCATGAATCTTGGCACAGCAGAACACTTCCCTTGGCATGCCCTTTGCAGCCTCACTCCAAACGGGGCTCTCCGCTTCATCCATCCCCTGACTCCATACTAGCACCAACGGGCTGCTAAAGCGTTTCGCAGAAAACACCAAGGAACCTGTTTCTCACTTCAACCACAAAGCATGCGCAGCATGAATCTTGGAACAGCAGAACACTTCCCTTGGCATGCCCTTTGCAGCCTCACTCCAAACGGGGCTCTCCGCTTCATCCATCCCCTGACTCCATACTAGCACCAACGGGCTGCTAAAGCGTTTCGCAGAAAACACCAAGGAACCTGTTTCTCACTCCACCCACAAAGCGTGCGCAGCATGAATCTTGGCACAGCAGAACACTTCCCCTGGCATGCCCTTTGCAGCCTCACTCCATACGGGGGCTCTCCGCTTCATCCATCCCCTAACTCCATCCTAGCACCAACGGGCTGCTAAAGCGTTTCGCAGAAAACACCAAGGAACCTGTTTCTCACTCCAACCACAAAGCGTGCGCAGCACGAGGTCTTGGCACAGCAGAACACTTCCCTTGGCATGCCCTTTGCAGCCTCACTCCATACGGGGCTCTCCGCTTCATCCATCCCCTGACTCCATACTAGCACCAACGGGCTGCTAAAGCGTTTCGCAGAAAACACCAAGGAACCTGTTTCTCACTCCACCCACAAAGCGTGCGCAGGATGAATCTTGGCACAGCAGAACACTTCCCCTGGTATGCCGTTTGCAGCCTCACTCCAAATGGGGGCTCTCCGCTTCATCCATCCCCTGACTCCATACTAGCACCAACGGGCTGCTAAAGCGTTTCGCAGAAAACACCAAGGAACCTGTTTCTCACTCCAACCACAAAACGTGCGAAGGATGAATCTTGGCACAGCAGAACACTTCCCTTGGCATGCCCTTTGCAGCCTCACTCCAAACGGGGCTCTCTGTTTCATCCATCCCCTGACTCCATACTAGCACCAATGGGCTGCTAAAGCGTTTCGCAGAAAACACCAAGGAACCTGTTTCTCACTCCAACCACAAAGCGTGCGCAGCACGAGTCTTGGCACAGCAGAACACTTCCCTTGGCATGCGCTTTGCAGCCTCACTCCAAATGGGGCTCTCCGCTTCATCCATCCCCTGACTCCTTACTAGCACCAACGGCCTGCTAAAGCGTTTCGCAGAAAACACCAAGGAACCTGTTTCTCACTCCAACCACAAAGCATGCGCAGCATGAATCTTGGAACAGCAGAACACTTCCCTTGGCATGCCCTTTGCAGCCTCACTCCAAACGGGGCTCTCCGCTTCATCCATCCCCTGACTCCATACTAGCACCAACGGGCTGCTAAAGCGTTTCGCAGAAAAACACCAAGGAACCTGTTTCTCACTCCAACCACAAAGCGTGCGCAGCATGAGTCTTGGCACAGAAGAACACTTCCCTTGGCATGCCCTTTGCAGCCTCACTCCAAACGGGGCTCTCCGCTTCATCCATCCCCTGACTCCATACTAGCACCAACGGGCTGCTAAAGCGTTTCGCAGAAAACACCAAGGAACCTGTTTCTCACTCCACCCACAAAGCGTGCGCAGCATGAATCTTGGCACAGCAGAACACTTCCCCTGGTATGCCCTTTGCAGCCTCACTCCAAATGGGGCTCTCCGCTTCATCCATCCCCTGACTCCATACTAGCACCAACGGGCTGCTAAAGCGTTTCGCAGAAAAACACCAAGGAACCTGTTTCTCACTCCAACCACAAAGCGTGCGCAGCATGAATCTTGGCACAGCAGAACACTTCCCTTGGCATGCCCTTTGCAGCCTCACTCCAAACGGGGCTCTCCGCTTCATCCATCCCCTGACTCCATACTAGCACCAACGGGCTGCTAAAGCGTTTCGCAGAAAACACCAACGAACCTGTTTCTCACTCCAACCACAAAGCGTGCGCAGCATGAGTCTTGGCACAGTAGAACACTTCCATTGGCATGCCCTTTGCAGCCTCACTCCAAACGGGGCTCTCCGCTTCATCCATCCCCTGACTCCATACTAGCACCAACGGGCTGCTAAAGCGTTTCGCAGAAAACACCAAGGAACCTGTTTCTCACTCCAACCACAAAGCGTGCGCAGCATGAATCTTGGCACAGCAGAACACTTCCCTTGGCATGCCCTTTGCAGCCTCACTCCAAACGGGGCTCTCCGCTTCATCCATCCCCTGACTCCATATTAGCACCAATGGGCTGCTAAAGCGTTTCGCAGAAAACACCAAGGAACCTGTTTCTCACTCCAACCACAAAGCGTGCGCAGCACGAGTCTTGGCACAGCAGAACACTTCCCCTGGCATGCCCTTTGCAGCCTCACTCCAAACGGGGCTCTCCGCTTCATCCATCCCCTAACTCCATCCTAGCACCAACGGGCTGCTAAAGCGTTTCGCAGAAAACACCAAGGAACCTGTTTCTCACTCCAACCACAAAACGTGCGAAGGATGAATCTTGGCACAGCAGAACACTTCCCCTGGCATGCCCTTTGCAGCCTCACTCCAAACGGGGCTCTCCGCTTCATCCATCCCCTGACTCCATACTAGCACCAACGGGCTGCTAAAGCGTTTCGCAGAAAACACCAAGGAACCTGTTTCTCACTCCACCCACAAAGCGTGCGCAGGATGAATCTTGGCACAGCAGAACACTTCCCCTGGTATGCCCTTTGCAGCCTCACTCCAAATGGGGCTCTCCGCTTCATCCATCCCCTGTCTCCATACTAGCACCAACGGGCTGCTAAAGCGTTTCGCAGAAAACACCAAGGAACCTGTTTCTCACTCCAACCACAAAGCGTGCGCAGCATGAATCTTGGCACAGCAGAACACTTCCCTTGGCATGCCCTTTGCAGCCTCACTCCAAACGGGGCTCTCCGCTTCATCCATCCCCTGACTCCATACTAGCACCAACGGGCTGCTAAAGCGTTTCGCAGAAAACACCAAGGAACCTGTTTCTCACTTCAACCACAAAGCGTGCGCAGCATGAATCTTGGCACAGCAGAACACTTCCCTTGGCATGCCCTTTGCAGCCTCACTCCAAACGGGGCTCTCCGCTTCATCCATCCCCTGACTCCATACTAGCACCAACGGGCTGCTAAAGCGTTTCGCAGAAAACACCAAGGAACCTGTTTCTCACTCCAACCACAAAGCGTGCGCAGCATGAATCTTGGCACAGCAGAACACTTCCCTTGGCATGCCCTTTGCAGCCTCACTCCAAACGGGGCTCTCCGCTTCATCCATCCCCTGACTCCATACTAGCACCAACGGGCTGCTAAAGCGTTTCGCAGAAAACACCAAGGAACCTGTTTCTCACTTCAACCACAAAGCATGCGCAGCATGAATCTTGGAACAGCAGAACACTTCCCTTGGCATGCCCTTTGCAGCCTCACTCCAAACGGGGCTCTCCGCTTCATCCATCCCCTGACTCCATACTAGCACCAACGGGCTGCTAAAGCGTTTCGCAGAAAACACCAAGGAACCTGTTTCTCACTCCAACCACAAAGCGTGCGCAGCATGAGTCTTGGCACAGAAGAACACTTCCATTGGCATGCCCTTTGCAGCCTCACTCCAAACGGGGCTCTCCGCTTCATCCATCCCCTGACTCCATACTAGCACCAACGGGCTGCTAAAGCGTTTCGCAGAAAACACCAAGGAACCTGTTTCCCACTCCAACCACAAAGCGTGCGCAGCATGAATCTTGGCACAGCAGAACACTTCCCTTGGCATGCCCTTTGCAGCCTCAATCCAAACGGGGCTCTCCGCTTCATCCATCCCCTGACTCCATAATAGCACCAACGGGCTGCTAAAGCGTTTCGCAGAAAACACCAAGGAACCTGTTTCTCACTCCAACCACAAAGCGTGCGCAGCACGAGTCTTGGCACAGCAGAACACTTCCCTTTGGCATGCCCTTTGCAGCCTCACTCCAAACGGGGCTCTCCGCTTCATCCATCCCCTGACTCCATACTAGCACCAACGGGCTGCTAAAGCGTTTCGCAGAAAACACCAAGGAACCTGTTTCTCACTCCACCCACAAAGCGTGCGCAGCATGAATCTTGGCACAGCAGAACACTTCCCCTGGCATGCCCTTTGCAGCCTCACTCCATACGGGGCTCTCCGCTTCATCCATCCCCTAACTCCATCCTAGCATCAACGGGCTGCTAAAGCGTTTCGCAGAAAACACCAAGGAACCTGTTTTCTCACTCCAACCACAAAGCGTGCGCAGCACGAGTCTTGGCACAGCAGAACACTTCCCTTGGCATGCCCTTTGCAGCCTCACTCCATACGGGGCTCTCCGCTTCATCCATCCCCTGACTCCATACTAGCACCAACGGGCTGCTAAAGCGTTTCGCAGAAAACACCAAGGAACCTGTTTCTCACTCCACCCACAAAGCGTGCGCAGGATGAATCTTGGCACAGCAGAACACTTCCCCTGGTATGCCGTTTGCAGCCTCACTCCAAATGGGGGCTCTCCGCTTCATCCATCCCCTGACTCCATACTAGCACCAACGGGCTGCTAAAGCGTTTCGCAGAAAACACCAAGGAACCTGTTTCTCACTCCAACCACAAAACGTGCGAAGGATGAATCTTGGCACAGCAGAACACTTCCCTTGGCATGCCCTTTGCAGCCTCACTCCAAACGGGGCTCTCTGTTTCATCCATCCCCTGACTCCATACTAGCACCAACGGGCTGCTAAAGCGTTTCGCAGAAAACACCAAGGAACCTGTTTCTCACTCCAACCACAAAGCGTGCGCAGCATGAATCTTGGCACAGCAGAACACTTCCCTTGGCATGCCCTTTGCAGCCTCACTCCAAACGGGGCTCTCCGCTTCATCCATCCCCTGACTCCATACTAGCACCAACGGACTGCTAAAGCGTTTCGCAGAAAACACCAAGGAACCTGTTTCTCACTTCAACCACAAAGCATGCGCAGCATGAATCTTGGCACAGCAGAACACTTCCCTTGGCATGCCCTTTGCAGCCTCACTTCAAACGGGGCTCTCCGCTTCATCCATCCCCTGACTCCATACTAGCACCAACGGGCTGCTAAAGCGTTTCGCAGAAAACACCAAGGAACCTGTTTCTCACTCCAACCACAAAGCGTGCGCAGCATGAGTCTTGGCACAGTAGAACACTTCCATTGGCATGCCCTTTGCAGCCTCACTCCAAACGGGGCTCTCCGCTTCATCCATCCCCTGACTCCATACTAGCACCAACGGACTGCTAAAGCGTTTTCGCAGAAAACACCAAGGAACCTGTTTCTCACTCCAACCACAAAGCGTGCGCAGCATGAGTCTTGGCACAGTAGAACACTTCCATTGGCATGCCCTTTGCAGCCTCACTCCAAACGGGGCTCTCCGCTTCATCCATCCCCTGACTCCATACGAGCACCAACGGGCTGCTAAAGCGTTTCGCAGAAAAACACCAAGGGAACCTGTTTCCCACTCCACCCACAAAGCGTGCGCAGCATGAATCTTGGCACAGCAGAACACTTCCCTTGGCATGCCCTTTGCAGCCTCAATCCAAACGGGGCTCTCCGCTTCATCCATCCCCTGACTCCATACTAGCACCAACGGGCTGCTAAAGCGTTTCGCAGAAAACACCAAGGAACCTGTTTCTCACTCCAACCACAAAAACGTGCGAAGGATGAATCTTGGCACAGCAGAACACTTCCCTTGGCATGCCCTTTGCAGCCTCACACCAAACGGGGCTCTCCGCTTCATCCATCCCCTTACTCCATATTAGCACCAATGGGCTGGTAAAGCGTTTCGCAGAAAACACCAAGGAACCTGTTTCTCACTCCAACCACAAAGCGTGCGCAGCACGAGTCTTGGCACAGCAGAACACTTCCCTTGGCATGCCCTTTGCAGCCTCACTCCAAACGGGGCTCTCCGCTTCATCCATCCCCTGACCTCCATCCTAGCACCAACGGGCTGCTAAAGCGTTTCGCAGAAAACACCAAGGAACCTGTTTCTCACTCCAACCACAAAGCGTGCGCAGCACGAGTCTTGGCACAGCAGAACACTTCCCTTGGCATGCGCTTTGCAGCCTCACTCCAAATGGGGCTCTCCGCTTCATCCATCCCCTGACTCCTTACTAGCACCAACGGCCTGCTAAAGCATTTCGCAGAAAACACCAAGGAACCTGTTTCTCACTCCAACCACAAAGCGTGCGCAGCATGAATCTTGGCACAGCAGAACACTTCCCTTGGCATGCCCTTTGCAGCCTCAATCCAAACGGGGCTCTCCGCTTCATCCATCCCCTGACTCCATACTAGCACCAACGGGCTGCTAAAGCGTTTCGCAGAAAACACCAAGGAACCTGTTTCTCACTCCAACCACAAAGCGTGCGCAGCACGAGTCTTGGCACAGCAGAACACTTCCCTTGGCATGCCCTTTGCAGCCTCACTCCATACGGGGCTCTCCGCTTCATCCATCCCCTGACTCCATACTAGCACCAACGGGCCTGCTAAAGCGTTTCGCAGAAAACACCAAGGAACCTGTTTCTCACTCCACCCACAAAGCGTGCGCAGCATGAATCTTGGCACAGCAGAACACTTCCCCTGGCATGCCCTTTGCAGCCTCACTCCAAATGGGGCTCTCCGCTTCATCCATCCCCTGACTCCATACTAGCACCAACGGGCTGCTAAAGCGTTTCGCAGAAAACACCAAGGAACCTGTTTCTCACTCCAACCACAAAACGTGCGAAGGATGAATCTTGGCACAGCAGAACACTTCCCTTGGCATGCCCTTTGCAGCCTCAATCCAAACGGGGCTCTCCGCTTCATCCATCCCCTGACTCCCTACTAGCACCAACGGGCTGCTAAAGCGTTTCGCAGAAAACACCAAGGAACCTGTTTCTCACTCCAACCACAAAGCGTGCGCAGCACGAGTCTTGGCACAGCAGAACTTGGCATGCCCTTTGCAGCCTCACTCCAAACGGGGCTCTCCGCTTCATCCATCCCCTGACTCCATACTAGCACCAACGGGCTGCTAAAGCGTTTCGCAGAAAACACCAAGGAACCTGTTTCTCACTCCACCCACAAAGCGTGCGCAGCATGAATCTTGGCACAGCAGAACACTTCCCCTGGCATGCCCTTTGCAGCCTCACTCCAAACGGGGCTCTCCGCTTCATCCATCCCCTGACTCCATACTAGCACCAACGGGCTGCTAAAGCGTTTCGCAGAAAACACCAAGGAACCTGTTTCTCACTCCAACCACAAAGCGTGCGCAGCATGAATCTTGGCACAGCAGAACACTTCCCCTGGCATGCCCTTTGCAGCCTCACTCCAAACGGGGCTCTCCGCTTCATCCATCCCCTGACTCCATACTAGCACCAACGGGCTGCTAAAGCGTTTCGCAGAAAACACCAAGGAACCTGTTTCTCACTCCAACCACAAAGCGTGCGCAGCATGAATCTTGGCACAGCAGAACACTTCCCTTGGCATGCCCTTTGCAGCCTCACTCCAAACGGGGCTCTCCGCTTCATCCATCCCCTGACTCCATACTAGCACCAACGGACTGCTAAAGCGTTTCGCAGAAAACACCAAGGAACCTGTTTCTCACTTCAACCACAAAGCATGCGCAGCATGAATCTTGGAACAGCAGAACACTTCCCTTGGCATGCCCTTTGCAGCCTCACTCCAAACGGGGCTCTCCGCTTCATCCATCCCCTGACTCCATACTAGCACCAACGGGCTGCTAAAGCGTTTCGCAGAAAACACCAAGGAACCTGTTTCTCACTCCACCCACAAAGCGTGCGCAGCATGAATCTTGGCACAGCAGAACACTTCCCCTGGTATGCCCTTTGCAGCCTCACTCCAAATGGGGCTCTCCGCTTCATCCATCCCCTGACTCCATACTAGCACCAACGGGCTGCTAAAGCGTTTCGCAGAAAACACCAAGGAACCTGTTTCTCACTCCAACCACAAAACGTGCGAAGGATGAATCTTGGCACAGCAGAACACTTCCCTTGGCATGCCCTTTGCAGCCTCACTCCAAACGGGGCTCTCCGCTTCATCCATCCCCTGACTCCATACTAGCACCAACGGACTGCTAAAGCGTTTCGCAGAAAACACCAAGGAACCTGTTTCTCACTTCAACCACAAAGCATGCGCAGCATGAATCTTGGCACAGCAGAACACTTCCCTTGGCATGCCCTTTGCAGCCTCACTCCAAACGGGGCTCTCCGCTTCATCCATCCCCTGACTCCATACTAGCACCAACGGGCTGCTAAAGCGTTTCGCAGAAAACACCAACGAACCTGTTTCTCACTCCAACCACAAAGCGTGCGCAGCATGTGTCTTGGCACAGTAGAACACTTCCATTGGCATGCCCTTTGCAGCCTCACTCCAAACGGGGCTCTCCGCTTCATCCATCCCCTGACTCCATACTAGCACCAACGGGCTGCTAAAGCGTTTCGCAGAAAACACCAAGGAACCTGTTTCTCACTCCAACCACAAAGCGTGCGCAGCATGAATCTTGGCACAGCAGAACACTTCCCTTGGCATGCCCTTTGCAGCCTCACTCCAAACGGGGCTCTCCGCTTCATCCATCCCCTGACTCCATACTAGCACCAACGGGCTGCTAAAGCGTTTCGCAGAAAACACCAAGGAACCTGTTTCTCACTCCAACCACAAAGCGTGCGCAGCATGAATCTTGGCACAGCAGAACACTTCCCTTGGCATGCCCTTTGCAGCCTCACTCCAAACGGGGCTCTCCGCTTCATCCATCCCCTGACTCCATACTAGCACCAACGGGCTGCTAAAGCGTTTCGCAGAAAACACCAAGGAACCTGTTTCTCACTTCAACCACAAAGCATGCGCAGCATGAATCTTGGAACAGCAGAACACTTCCCTTGGCATGCCCTTTGCAGCCTCACTCCAAACGGGGCTCTCCGCTTCATCCATCCCCTGACTCCATACTAGCACCAACGGGCTGCTAAAGCGTTTCGCAGAAAACACCAAGGAACCTGTTTCTCACTCCACCCACAAAGCGTGCGCAGCATGAATCTTGGCACAGCAGAACACTTCCCCTGGCATGCCCTTTGCAGCCTCACTCCATACGGGGCTCTCCGCTTCATCCATCCCCTAACTCCATCCTAGCACCAACGGGCTGCTAAAGCGTTTCGCAGAAAACACCAAGGAACCTGTTTCTCACTCCAACCACAAAGCGTGCGCAGCACGAGTCTTGGCACAGCAGAACACTTCCCTTGGCATGCCCTTTGCAGCCTCACTCCATACGGGGCTCTCCGCTTCATCCATCCCCTGACTCCATACTAGCACCAACGGGCTGCTAAAGCGTTTCGCAGAAAACACCAAGGAACCTGTTTCTCACTCCACCCACAAAGCGTGCGCAGGATGAATCTTGGCACAGCAGAACACTTCCCCTGGTATGCCGTTTGCAGCCTCACTCCAAATGGGGCTCTCCGCTTCATCCATCCCCTGACTCCATACTAGCACCAACGGGCTGCTAAAGCGTTTCGCAGAAAACACCAAGGAACCTGTTTCTCACTCCAACCACAAAACGTGCGAAGGATGAATCTTGGCACAGCAGAACACTTCCCTTGGCATGCCCTTTGCAGCCTCACTCCAAACGGGGCTCTCTGTTTCATCCATCCCCTGACTCCATACTAGCACCAATGGGCTGCTAAAGCGTTTCGCAGAAAACACCAAGGAACCTGTTTCTCACTCCAACCACAAAGCGTGCGCAGCACGAGTCTTGGCACAGCAGAACACTTCCCTTGGCATGCGCTTTGCAGCCTCACTCCAAATGGGGCTCTCCGCTTCATCCATCCCCTGACTCCTTACTAGCACCAACGGCCTGCTAAAGCGTTTCGCAGAAAACACCAAGGAACCTGTTTCTCACTCCAACCACAAAGCGTGCGCAGCATGAATCTTGGCACAGCAGAACACTTCCCTTGGCATGCCCTTTGCAGCCTCACTCCAAACGGGGCTCTCCGCTTCATCCATCCCCTGACTCCATACTAGCACCAACGGGCTGCTAAAGCGTTTCGCAGAAAACACCAAGGAACCTGTTTCTCACTCCAACCACAAAGCGTGCGCAGCACGAGTCTTGGCACAGCAGAACACTTCCCTTGGCATGCCCTTTGCAGCCTCACTCCATACGGGGCTCTCCGCTTCATCCATCCCCTGACTCCATACTAGCACCAACGGGCTGCTAAAGCGTTTCGCAGAAAACACCAAGGAACCTGTTTCTCACTCCACCCACAAAGCGTGCGCAGCATGAATCTTGGCACAGCAGAACACTTCCCCTGGCATGCCCTTTGCAGCCTCACTCCAAACGGGGCTCTCCGCTTCATCCATCCCCTGACTCCATACTAGCACCAACGGGCTGCTAAAGCGTTTCGCAGAAAACACCAAGGAACCTGTTTCTCACTCCAACCACAAAACGTGCGAAGGATGAATCTTGGCACAGCAGAACACTTCCCCTGGCATGCCCTTTGCAGCCTCACTCCAAACGGGGCTCTCCGCTTCATCCATCCCCTGACTCCATACTAGCACCAACGGGCTGCTAAAGCGTTTCGCAGAAAACACCAAGGAACCTGTTTCTCACTCCACCCACAAAGCGTGCGCAGGATGAATCTTGGCACAGCAGAACACTTCCCCTGGTATGCCCTTTGCAGCCTCACTCCAAATGGGGCTCTCCGCTTCATCCATCCCCTGACTCCATACTAGCACCAACGGGCTGCTAAAGCGTTTCGCAGAAAACACCAAGGAACCTGTTTCTCACTCCAACCACAAAACGTGCGAAGGATGAATCTTGGCACAGCAGAACACTTCCCTTGGCATGCCCTTTGCAGCCTCACTCCAAATGGGGCTCTCTGTTTCATCCATCCCCTGACTCCATACTAGCACCAACGGGCTGCTAAAGCGTTTCGCAGAAAACACCAAGGAACCTGTTTCTCACTCCAACCACAAAGCGTGCGCAGCATGAATCTTGGCACAGCAGAACACTTCCCTTGGCATGCCCTTTGCAGCCTCACTCCAAACGGGGCTCTCCGCTTCATCCATCCCCTGACTCCATACTAGCACCAACGGGCTGCTAAAGCGTTTCGCAGAAAACACCAAGGAACCTGTTTCTCACTTCAACCACAAAGCGTGCGCAGCATGAATCTTGGCACAGCAGAACACTTCCCTTGGCATGCCCTTTGCAGCCTCACTCCAAACGGGGCTCTCCGCTTCATCCATCCCCTGACTCCATACTAGCACCAACGGGCTGCTAAAGCGTTTCGCAGAAAACACCAAGGAACCTGTTTCTCACTCCAACCACAAAGCGTGCGCAGCATGAATCTTGGCACAGCAGAACACTTCCCTTGGCATGCCCTTTGCAGCCTCACTCCAAACGGGGCTCTCCGCTTCATCCATCCCCTGACTCCATACTAGCACCAACGGACTGCTAAAGCGTTTCGCAGAAAACACCAAGGAACCTGTTTCTCACTTCAACCACAAAGCATGCGCAGCATGAATCTTGGAACAGCAGAACACTTCCCTTGGCATGCCCTTTGCAGCCTCACTCCAAACGGGGCTCTCCGCTTCATCCATCCCCTGACTCCATACTAGCACCAACGGGCTGCTAAAGCGTTTCGCAGAAAACACCAAGGAACCTGTTTCTCACTCCAACCACAAAGCGTGCGCAGCATGAGTCTTGGCACAGAAGAACACTTCCATTGGCATGCCCTTTGCAGCCTCACTCCAAACGGGGCTCTCCGCTTCATCCATCCCCTGACTCCATACTAGCACCAACGGGCTGCTAAAGCGTTTCGCAGAAAACACCAAGGAACCTGTTTCCCACTCCACCCACAAAGCGTGCGCAGCATGAATCTTGGCACAGCAGAACACTTCCCTTGGCATGCCCTTTGCAGCCTCAATCCAAACGGGGCTCTCCGCTTCATCCATCCCCTGACTCCATACTAGCACCAACGGGCTGCTAAAGCGTTTCGCAGAAAACACCAAGGAACCTGTTTCTCACTCCAACCACAAAGCGTGCGCAGCACAAGTCTTGGCACAGCAGAACACTTCCCTTGGCATGCCCTTTGCAGCCTCACTCCAAACGGGGCTCTCCGCTTCATCCATCCCCTGACTCCATACTAGCACCAACGGGCTGCTAAAGCGTTTCGCAGAAAACACCAAGGAACCTGTTTCTCACTCCACCCACAAAGCGTGCGCAGCATGAATCTTGGCACAGCAGAACACTTCCCTTGGCATGCCCTTTGCAGCCTCACTCCATACGGGGCTCTCCGCTTCATCCATCCCCTAACTCCATCCTAGCACCAACGGGCTGCTAAAGCGTTTCGCAGAAAACACCAAGGAACCTGTTTCTCACTCCAACCACAAAGCGTGCGCAGCACGAGTCTTGGCACAGCAGAACACTTCCCTTGGCATGCCCTTTGCAGCCTCACTCCATACGGGGCTCTCCGCTTCATCCATCCCCTGACTCCATACTAGCACCAACGGGCTGCTAAAGCGTTTCGCAGAAAACACCAAGGAACCTGTTTCTCACTCCACCCACAAAACGTGCGAAGGATGAATCTTGGCACAGCAGAACACTTCCCTTGGCATGCCCTTTGCAGCCTCACTCCAAACGGGGCTCTCTGTTTCATCCATCCCCTGACTCCATACTAGCACCAACGGGCTGCTAAAGCGTTTCGCAGAAAACACCAAGGAACCTGTTTCTCACTCCAACCACAAAGCGTGCGCAGCATGAATCTTGGCACAGCAGAACACTTCCCTTGGCATGCCCTTTGCAGCCTCACTCCAAACGGGGCTCTCCGCTTCATCCATCCCCTGACTCCATACTAGCACCAACGGGCTGCTAAAGCGTTTCGCAGAAAACACCAAGGAACCTGTTTCTCACTCCAACCACAAAGCATGCGCAGCATGAATCTTGGCACAGCAGAACACTTCCCTTGGCATGCCCTTTGCAGCCTCACTTCAAACGGGGCTCTCCGCTTCATCCATCCCCTGACTCCATACTAGCACCAACGGGCTGCTAAAGCGTTTCGCAGAAAACACCAAGGAACCTGTTTCTCACTCCAACCACAAAGTGTGCGCAGCATGAGTCTTGGCACAGTAGAACACTTCCATTGGCATGCCCTTTGCAGCCTCACTCCAAACGGGGCTCTCCGCTTCATCCATCCCCTGACTCCATACTAGCACCAACGGACTGCTAAAGCGTTTCGCAGAAAACACCAAGGAACCTGTTTCTCACTTCAACCACAAAGCATGCGCAGCATGAATCTTGGCACAGCAGAACACTTCCCTTGGCATGCCCTTTGCAGCCTCACTTCAAACGGGGCTCTCCGCTTCATCCATCCCCTGACTCCATACTAGCACCAACGGGCTGCTAAAGCGTTTCGCAGAAAACACCAAGGAACCTGTTTCTCACTCCAACCACAAAGCGTGCGCAGCATGAGTCTTGGCACAGTAGAACACTTCCATTGGCATGCCCTTTGCAGCCTCACTCCAAACGGGGCTCTCCGCTTCATCCATCCCCTGACTCCATACGAGCACCAACGGGCTGCTAAAGCGTTTCGCAGAAAACACCAAGGAACCTGTTTCCCACTCCACCCACAAAGCGTGCGCAGCATGAATCTTGGCACAGCAGAACACTTCCCTTGGCATGCCCTTTGCAGCCTCAATCCAAACGGGGCTCTCCGCTTCATCCATCCCCTGACTCCATACTAGCACCAACGGGCTGCTAAAGCGTTTCGCAGAAAACACCAAGGAACCTGTTTCTCACTCCAACCACAAAACGTGCGAAGGATGAATCTTGGCACAGCAGAACACTTCCCTTGGCATGCCCTTTGCAGCCTCACACCAAACGGGGCTCTCCGCTTCATCCATCCCCTGACTCCATATTAGCACCAATGGGCTGCTAAAGCGTTTCGCAGAAAACACCAAGGAACCTGTTTCTCACTCCAACCACAAAGCGTGCGCAGCACGAGTCTTGGCACAGCAGAACACTTCCCTTGGCATGCCCTTTGCAGCCTCACTCCAAACGGGGCTCTCCGCTTCATCCATCCCCTGACTCCATCCTAGCACCAACGGGCTGCTAAAGCGTTTCGCAGAAAACACCAAGGAACCTGTTTCTCACTCCAACCACAAAGCGTGCGCAGCACAAGTCTTGGCACAGCAGAACACTTCCCTTGGCATGCGCTTTGCAGCCTCACTCCAAATGGGGCTCTCCGCTTCATCCATCCCCTGACTCCTTACTAGCACCAACGGCCTGCTAAAGCGTTTCGCAGAAAACACCAAGGAACCTGTTTCTCACTCCAACCACAAAGCGTGCGCAGCATGAATCTTGGCACAGCAGAACACTTCCCTTGGCATGCCCTTTGCAGCCTCAATCCAAACGGGGCTCTCCGCTTCATCCATCCCCTGACTCCATACTAGCACCAACGGGCTGCTAAAGCGTTTCGCAGAAAACACCAAGGAACCTGTTTCTCACTCCAACCACAAAGCGTGCGCAGCACGAGTCTTGGCACAGCAGAACACTTCCCTTGGCATGCCCTTTGCAGCCTCACTCCATACGGGGCTCTCCGCTTCATCCATCCCCTGACTCCATACTAGCACCAACGGGCTGCTAAAGCGTTTCGCAGAAAACACCAAGGAACCTGTTTCTCACTCCACCCACAAAGCGTGCGCAGCATGAATCTTGGCACAGCAGAACACTTCCCCTGGCATGCCCTTTGCAGCCTCACTCCAAACGGGGCTCTCCGCTTCATCCATCCCCTAACTCCATCCTAGCACCAACGGGCTGCTAAAGCGTTTCGCAGAAAACACCAAGGAACCTGTTTCTCACTCCAACCACAAAGCGTGCGCAGCATGAATCTTGGCACAGCAGAACACTTCCCCTGGCATGCCCTTTGCAGCCTCAATCCAAACGGGGCTCTCCGCTTCATCCATCCCCTGACTCCATACTAGCACCAACGGGCTGCTAAAGCGTTTCGCAGAAAACACCAAGGAACCTGTTTCTCACTCCAACCACAAAGCGTGCGCAGCACGAGTCTTGGCACAGCAGAACACTTCCCTTGGCATGCCCTTTGCAGCCTCACTCCATACGGGGCTCTCCGCTTCATCCATCCCCTGACTCCATACTAGCACCAACGGGCTGCTAAAGCGTTTCGCAGAAAACACCAAGGAACCTGTTTCTCACTCCACCCACAAAGCGTGCGCAGCATGAATCTTGGCACAGCAGAACACTTCCCCTGGCATGCCCTTTGCAGCCTCACTCCAAACGGGGCTCTCCGCTTCATCCATCCCCTGACTCCATACTAGCACCAACGGGCTGCTAAAGCGTTTCGCAGAAAACACCAAGGAACCTGTTTCTCACTCCAACCACAAAGCGTGCGCAGCATGAATCTTGGCACAGCAGAACACTTCCCCTGGCATGCCCTTTGCAGCCTCACTCCAAACGGGGCTCTCCGCTTCATCCATCCCCTGACTCCATACTAGCACCAACGGGCTGCTAAAGCGTTTCGCAGAAAACACCAAGGAACCTGTTTCTCACTCCAACCACAAAGCGTGCGCAGCACGAGTCTTGGCACAGCAGAACACTTCCCTTGGCATGCCCTTTGCAGCCTCACTCCAAACGGGGCTCTCCGCTTCATCCATCCCCTGACTCCATACTAGCACCAACGGGCTGCTAAAGCGTTTCGCAGAAAACACCAAGGAACCTGTTTCTCACTCCAACCACAAAACGTGCGAAG
>NW_028290323.1:0-37064 GCF_059628265.1 Tinamus guttatus | reverse complement strand
CCTATAGGCGCCCCGTGCAGTGGTGCTGCCATGTGGGGGTGTCTATAGGGACCTATAGGCTCTCCCCGCCCCATGGGGGGTCTATGGGACATATGGAACCTATAGGGCGCCCGGGGGGGATCTATAGGGGCCTATAGGGCATCCCCTCGTTACCCCTTTTGGGGGGGATCTATAGGGATATATAGGGGCCTATAGGGATGCATAGGGCCTATAGGTGCCCCGTGCAGTGGTGCTTCCCCGTGGGGCCTATAGGGGCCTATAGGGCTTCCCCTCTTGGGGGGGGGGTCTATAGGGATATATAGGGGCCTATAGGGATGCATAGGGTCTATAGGCGCCCCATGCAGTGGTGCTGCCGTGTGGGGGTGTCTATAGGGACCTATAGGCTCTCCCTGCCTCATGGGGGGTCTGTGGGACATATGGAACCTATAGGGCGCCCGGGGGGGATCTATAGGGGCCTATAGGGCATCCCCTCGTTACCCCTTTTGGGGGGGGGTCTATAGGGATATATAGGGGCCTATAGGGATGCATAGGGCCTATAGGTGCCCCGTGCAGTGGTGCTGCCTTGTGGGGGTGTCTATAGGGACCTATAGGCTCTCCCCGCCCCATGGGGGGTCTATGGGACATATGGACCCTATAGGGCGCCCGGGGGGGATCTATAGGGCCCTTTAGGGCATCCCCTCGCTCCCCACCCCGTGGGGGTCTATAGGGGGAGCCCGGGGGGACGTATAGGCCCTATAGGTGCCCTGGCGCCCCGTATGGCGGCGCTGCCCCGTGCGTCGCCGTGGGGCCGGGCGCAGAGCGACGGGGCGACCTACGGCCGGGGGGCCCTATAGGCACCCTGGTATACGCCAGCCCCTACAGCGCCCATAGGTGAGCCCTATAGACCCCCTAGAGCACCCCTATGTCACCCCTATAGGCACCCTGGTATACGCCAGCCCCTACAGCGCCCATAGGTGAGCCCTAGAGACACCCTAGAGCACCCCTATGTCACCCCTATAGGCACCCTGGTATACGCCAGCCCCTACAGCGCCCATAGGTGAGCCCTATAGACACCGTACAGCACCCCTATGTCACCCCTATAGGTACCCTGGTATACGCCAGCCCCTACAGCGCCCATAGGTGAGCCCTAGAGACACCCTAGAGCACCCCTATGTCACCCCTATAGACACCCTGGTATACGCCAGCCCCTACAGCGCCCATAGGTGAGCCCTATAGACACCGTACAGCACCCCTATGTCACCCCTATAGACACCCTACAGCGCCCATAGGTGAGCCCTATAGACACCGTACAGTGCCCATATGTGAGCCCTATAGACACCCTAGAGCACCCCTATGTCACCCCTATAGGCACCCTGGTATACGCCAGCCCCTACAGCGCCCATAGGTGAGCCCTATAGACACCGTACAGCACCCCTATGTCACCCCTATAGACACCCTACAGCGCCCATAGGTGAGCCCTATAGACACCGTACAGTGCCCATATGTGAGCCCTATAGACACCCTAGAGCACCCCTATGTCACCCCTATAGGCACCCTGGGATACACCAGCCCCTACAGCGCCCATAGGTGAGCCCTATAGGCACCCTAGAGCACCCCTATGTCACCCCTATAGACATCCTGGGATACGCCAGCCCCTACAGCGCCCATATATGAGCCCTATAGACACCCTACAGCGCCCATAGGTGACCCCTATAGATACCCTATAGGCACCCTGCAGCACCAGTATGTGAGCCCTATAGACACCCTAGAGCACCCATATGTGAGCCCTATATGCATCCTACAGCACCCATATGTAAGCCCTGTAGGCACCCTGGTATACGCCAGCCCCTACAGCACCCATATGGGACTCCTATAGACACCCTACAGCACCCATATGTAAGCCCTATAGGCACCCTGGTATACGCCAGCCCCTGCAGCGCCCATAGGTGAGCCCTATAGACACCCTATAGACCCCCTAGAGCACCCCTATGTCACCCCTAGAGACACCCTATAGGCACCCTGCAGCACCTGTATGTGAGCCCTATAGACACCCTATAGGCACCCATATGTAAGCCCTATAGACACCCTATAGACACCCTACAGCACCCCTATGTCACCCCTATAGGCACCCTGGTATACACCAGCCCATATGTGACCCCTATAGGCACCCTATAGGCACCCTACAGCACCCGTACGTGAGCCCTATAGGCACCCTATAGACACCCTAGAGTACCCCTATGTCACCCCTATAGACACCCTATAGGCACCCTGCAGCACCCATAGGTGAGCCCTATAGACACCCTAGAGACACCCTACAGCACCCCTATGTCACCCCTATAGGCACCCTACAGCTCCCATATGTGAGCCCTATAGGCACCCTATAGACACCCTACAGCGCCCATATGTGACCCCTATAGGCACCCTACAGCGCCCATAGGTGACCCCTATAGACACCCTATAGGCACCCTGCAGCACCGGTATGTGAGCCCTATAGACACCCTAGAGCACCCATATGTGAGCCCTATATGCATCCTACAGCACCCATATGTAAGCCCTATAGGCACCCTGGTATACGCCAGCCCCTACAGCACCCATATGTGACCCCTATAGACACCCTATAGGCACCCGTACGTGAGCCCTATAGGCAGCCTGGTATACGCCAGCCCCTACAGTGCCCATACGTGACCCCAATAGGCACCCTATAGCACCCATATGTGAGCCCTATAGGCACCCTACAGCGCCCATATGTCACCCCTATAGGCACCCTGCCCCCTATGGGCCTGGACCTTGTCAGGACCTGGCGCTATAGGAAGCAGGCCCCTATAGAGCCCATAGGAATGTCCTCCTATAGAGCTGCTTCTATAGGGACCAGCCCCGTAGAACTCACCCTATAGGGAGCAGCCCCTATAGAACCGGCCAGGCCCCATAGGATCCCCATAGGGAGCAGCCCCTATAGAATTGGCAGGCCCCATAGGGTCCCTATGGGGAGCAGCCCCTATAGAACCGGCCAGGCCCCATAGGGTCCCCATAGGGTCCCTGTAGGGAGCAGCCCCTATAGAACCGGCCGGGCCCCATAGGATCCCCATAGGGTCCCTATAGGGAGCAGCCCCTATAGAATTGGCCAAGGCCCATAGGATCCCCATAGGGTCCCTATAGGGAGCAGCCCCCTATAGAACCGGCCAGGCCCCATAGGGTCCCCATAGGGTCCCTATAGGGAGCAGCCCCTATAGAACCGCCCGGGCCCCATAGGGTCCCCATAGGGAGCAGCCCCTATAGAACCGCCCAGGCCCTATAGGGTCCCCATAGGGTCCCTGTAGGGAGCAGCCCCTATAGAACCGGCCAGGCTCCATAGGATCCCCATAGGGAGCAGCCCCTATAGAACCGGCCGGGCCCCATAGGGTCCCCGTAGGGAGCAGCCCCTATAGAACCGCCCAGGCCCCATAGGGTCCCCATAGGGAGCAGCCCCTATAGAACCGGCCAGGCCCCATAGGGTCCCTATAGGGAGCGGCCCCTATAGAACCGGCCGGGCCCCATAGGGTCCCCATAGGGAGCAGCCCCTATAGAACCGGCCAGGGCCCATAGGATCCCCATAGGGTCCCTATAGGGAGGAGCCCCCTATAGAACCGCCCAGGCCCCATAAGGTCCCCATAGGGTCCCTATAGGGAGCAGCCCCTATAGAACCGGCCAGGCCCCATAGGGTCCCTATAGGGAGCAGCCCCTATAGAACCGGCCGGGCCCCATAGGATCCCCATAGGGTCCCTGTAGGGAGCAGCCCCTATAGAACTGACCAGGCCCCATAGGGTCCCCATAGGGAGCAGCCCCTATAGAACCGCCCGGGCCCCATAGGGTCCCCATAGGGAGCAGCCCCTATAGAACCGGCCAGGGCCCATAGGGTCCCCATAGGGTCCCTATAGGGAGCAGCCCCTATAGAACCGGCCAGGCCCCATAGGATCCCCATAGGGTCCCCATAGGGAGCAGCCCCTATAGAACCGCCCGGGCCCCATAGGATCCCTATAGGGAGCAGCCCCTATAGAACCGCCCAGGCCCCATAGGGTCCCCATAGGGTCCCTATAGGGAGCAGCCCCTATAGAACCAGCCAGGCCCCATAGGGTACCTATAGGGAGCAGCCCCTATAGAACCGGCCAGGCCCCATAGGGTCCCTATAGGGAGCAGCCCCCTATAGAACCGCCCAGGCCCCATAGGATCCCCATAGGGTCCCCATAGGGAGCAGCCCCTATAGAACCGCCCGGGCCCCATAGGGTCCCCATAGGGAGCAGCCCCTATAGAACCGGCCAGGCCCCATAGGATCCCCATAGGTTCCCCATAGGGAGCAGCCCCCTATAGAACCGCCCAGGCCCCATAGGGTCCCCATAGGGAGCAGCCCCTATAGAACCGCCCAGGCCCCATAAGGTCCCTATAGGGAGCAGCCCCTATAGAACCGCCCAGGCCCCATAGGGTCCCCATAGGGAGCAGCCCCTATAGAACCGCTCAGGCCCCATAGGGTCCCCATAGGGTCCCCATAGGGAGCAGCCCCTATAGAACCAGCCCGGCCCCATAGGGTCCCCATAGGGAGCAGCCCCCTATAGAACCGGCCGGGCCCCATAGGATCCCCATAGGTCCCTATAGGGAGCAGCCCCTATAGAACTGGCCAGGCCCCATAGGATCCCCATAGGGTCCCTATAGGGAGCAGCCCCTATAGAACCGGCCGGGCCCCATAGGATCCCCATAGGTCCCTATAGGGAGCAGCCCCTATAGAACTGACCAGGCCCCATAGGGTCCCTATAGGGAGCAGCCCCTATAGAACCGGCCGGGCCCCATAGGATCCCTATAGGGAGCAGCCCCCATAGAACCGGCCGGGCCCTATAGGATCCCCATAGGGTCCCTATAGGGAGCAGCCCCTATAGAACCGGCCGGGCCCCATAGGGTCCCCATAGGATCCCCATAGGATCCCCATAGGTCCCTATAGGTCCCTATAGGTCCCTATAGAACCGGCCCCCTCCCCTCCCGCAGGTCCCGCCTGAAGCTGCCGGAGCCGGAGCAGGTACCGGGGGGGGGACACGGGGGGGACATGGGGGGGACATGGGGACACGGGGGGGTGACAAGGACATGGGGGGACATGGGGACATGGGGACACGGGGGGGACACGGGGGGGACATGGGGGGACATGGGGGGTGACAGGGACATGGAGGGGACATGGGGACACGGGGGGAACATGGGGGGGACATGGGGACACAGGGGGTGACAGGGACATAGGGGGGTGGCCGGGACATGGGGACACGGGGGACACGATGAGGGTGACAAGGACATGGGGGACATGGGGGGTGACAGGGACACGGGGGGACATGGGGACACGGGGGGGATACGGGGGGGGACACGGGGGGGACATGGGGACACAGGGGGGTGACAGGGACATGGAGGGGACATGGGGACATGGGGGGGACACGAGGACATGGGGACACGGGGAGGGTGACAGGGACACGGGGAGGGACATGGGGGGACAGGGACATGGGGGGGTGCGACGGGGACATGGGGACACGGGGAGGGTGACAGGGACATGGGGGGTGATGGGGACACAGGAGGGACATGGGGACACGGGGAGGTGACGGGGACACAGGGGAGGTGACAGGGACATGGGGGGGACATGGGGGACACAGGGTGACAGGGACATGGGGACACTGGGGACACGGGGACACGATGAGGGTGACAGGGACATGGGGACATGGGGGGTAACAGGGACACGGGGGGGACATGGGGGGACATGGGGACACAGGGAGGTGACGGGGACATGGGGGGGACATGGGGACACGGGGAGGTGACAGGGACACGGGGGGACATGGGGACATGGGGGGGGACATGGGGGGACATGGGGACAATGGGGGGACACGGGGGGGACACAGGGAGGTGACAGGGACACGGGGGGACATGGGGGGGACATGGGGGGGTGACAGGGCCCCGCCCACCGAGGCCCCTCCCCCAAAGGCGCGGCCGCCCCCCCCCGTGGCCGCCCGCGTAAGAGCCGGAGGGAGAGGAAGAGGAAGGGCCCCCCCGCGCCCCCCCCGGGGCCGGGGGCCCTCCCGACACGCGGCCCCGCTTTGGGGCCAAAAACGGCGGCTTCGGGGCCGGCCGCCCAAAAGCCGCCGCTTCCGCCCCAAAAACCCGCGGCTTCCGCCCCAAAACGCCCGCGTTTGGCCCCAAAAAGGTGCCCCCGCGGGGGGGGGTGACGTCACGGCGAGCGCGCGGCCGCTCCCGCCCACGCGCAGGCCCCGCCCCCTCCGTCGGCGGCGCCCGCTCGAGGCCCCGCCCCCTTCCCTGGCCCCGCCCACTGCTCCCCCCTCCGCCAGCGGCCCCCGCTCGAGGCTCCGCCCCCTTCCCTGGCCCCGCCCACTGCCCCCCCCCCCTTGGGGGCCGAGCGCTGCATTTTGGGGCAAAATCCCCCCTTTTTGGGGGCCCCAAAGGCGCTTTTTGGGGCAAACCCCCCCCGTTTTGGGGCAGGAGGCCTCGTTTGGGGGAAAAAACGAGGGATTTGGGGCAAAACCGCCCCTTTGGGGGCCCCAGGGTGGAATTTTGGGCTCAAAACGCCTCTTTTGGGGGCAAAACCCCCCGTTGGGGGCAGCACCCCTCATTTTGGGGCCAAAAAGGCCCATTTTGGAACCAGAAAGTCACACATGGGGGGCAAAATCCCCTATTTGGGGCCAGAACACCCGGGTTGGGGGCAGAACCCCTAATTTTGGGGCAGAACCCCTAATTTTGAGGCAGAACCCCCAATTTTGGGGCAGAACACCCAATTTGGGGGCAGATCCCGCGGTTTTGGGGCATATCAGCTCCTTTTGGGGGCAAAACACCCAGAAACTGCATTTTTGGGTCCCAGCGTCCCATTTTGGGGCTAAAAAGCAGCATTTTGGGTCCGCCACCTGCCAGAAAAGACCCTTTGGGAACCCCCCCCCCTTGCGGGCTCCAAAAACGCCCTTTTTCCCCCAAAAAAGTCAGATTTTGCAATTCAAAACAAAAAAAAGCCCCCAAAACCCAAATTTCCCCCCCAAAATCCCCTTCCCCTGCCTTTTTGGGGTGAAAACGGGGGATTTTGGGGCTCCTTCCTGAAAAGACTCATTTTTCCCTCTTTTCCGCAGGTTTCCGGCGCCGCCAGGAGCAGGAGAAGCCCCATGGGAACCACCCCCCCCAATTAATTCCTTAATTACTCCTAATTAATTCCCATTAATTAAAGAATTCCCCCTCCGGAGCAGCCTGGTGACGTTTGCGGCGCAAATTTGGGGCTAAAAAACCCCAAAACGGGCAAATCGGGGGGTATCCGGCCTGCGGGGGCGGGGCCGGGCGGCCTCTCGGGCTAATTAGCCCCATAATTAACTTAACCCTTAACGAGGTGACGTCAGCGGCGGGCGGCGCCCGGGGGGTTTTTCCAGGCCGAAAAAGCGCCGTTTTGGGGGCGTTTTTCACCCCAAAAGCTGCGTTTTTCACCCCAAAACCCTGGGGGGTTAATTAATCATGGGGGTTAATTAACCATGAGGGTTAATTAACCACGAGGGTTAATTAAGGGGGGGGCTGAGGCCGGACGCGTTCGTGTCACTTGTGCCCCCCCCCCCATAGGGGCCCAGGCGTCCGGGAATAATTGGGAATAACCGGGAACAACCGGAAGCAAAATGGGGTGAAAACCGCGGGATTTGGGTCAATTTTGGGGTGTTCTTTTTTGCTAAAGGGGTGACGTGTCCCCCCCCCCCCCCGGACGCCTGGGCCCATGGGTGGGGGTGGGGGGGGGGGCGGTGCCATCGGAGCGATCGGAACCGTCGGAATCACCGGAGTCATCGGAGCGGCTGTTGGCGGAGGTGGGTGTTGGTGCCGGTTCTGGGTGTTGGTGGTACCGGTTCTAGGTGTTGGTGCCGGTTCTGGGTGTTGTCGGTACCGGTTCTGGGTGTTGGTACCGGTTCTGGGTGGGGCTGGTACCGGTTCTGGGTGGTGTTGGTACCGGTTCTGGGTGGGGCTGACACCTGGTTCTGGGTGGTGCTGGTACCGGTTCTGGGTGTTGCTGGTACCGGTTCTGGGTGTTGCTGGTACCGGTTCTGGGTGTTGGTACCGGTTCTGGGTGTTGTCGGTACCGGTTCTGGGTGTTGGTGCCGGTTCTGGGTGTTGTCGGTACCGGTTCTGGGTGTTGCTGGTACCGGTTCTGGGTGTTGGTGCCGGTTCTGGGTGTTGTCGGTACCGGTTCTGGGTGTTGTCGGTACCGGTTCTGGGTGTTGCTGGTACCGGTTCTGGGTGGTGTCGGTACCGGTTCTGGGTGTTGGTACCGGTTCTGGGTGTTGGTACCGGTTCTGGGTGTTGCTGGTACCGGTTCTGGGTGTTGCTGGACCCAGTTCAGGGTGTTGTTGGTCCCAGTTCAGGGTGGTGCTGGTACCGGTTCTGGGTGGGGTTGGGCCCAGTTCTGGGTGGTGCTGACACCTGGTTCTGGGTGTTGCTGGTACCGGTTCTGGGTGTTTCTGGTACTGGTTCTGGGTGTTGTTGGTCCCGGTTCTGGGTGATGCTGGTCCTGGTTCTGGGTGGTGCTGGGCCCAATAGGAGGTGGCGTTGGTACCGGTTCTGGGTGTTGCTGGTACCGGTTCTGGGTGTTGGTGCCGGTTCTGGGTGGTGCTGGTACCGGTTCTGGGTGTTGGTGCCGGTTCTGGGTGTTGTCGGTACCGGTTCTGGGTGTTGTCGGTACCGGTTCTGGGTGTTGTTGGTCCCAGTTCAGGGTGGGGCTGGTACCGGTTCTGGGTGTTGCTGGTACCGGTTCTAGGTGCTGTTACCGGTTCTGGGTGGGTTGGGACCAGCTGGCACCGGGTTCTGGGTGTTGCTGGTACCGGTTCTGGGTGGGTTGGGACCAGTTGGTACCGGTTCTGGGTGTTGCTGGTACCGGTTCTGGGTGTTGGTACCGGTTCTTGGTGTTGTTGGTACCGGTTCTCAGCGATGCTGGACCTGGTTCTGGGTGGGGTTGGGCCCAGTTCTGGGTGTTGGTACCGGTTCTGGGTGGTGCTGACACCTGTTTCTGGGTGTTTCTGGTACCGGTTCTGGGTGTTGGTACCGGTTCTGCGTGGGTTGGGACCAGTTGGTTCTGGTTGTTGCTGATAGTGGTTCTGGGTGGGTGCTGGGCCCAATAGGAGGTGGGGACTGGTACCGGTTCTGGGTGTTGCTGGTACCGGTTCTGGGTGGGGTTGGGCCCAGTTCTGGGTGGTGCTGACACCTGGTTCTGGGTGTTGCTGGTACCGGTTCTGGGTGGGTTGGGACCAGTTGGTACCGGTTCTGGGTGTCGGTACCGGTTCTGGGTGGGGCTGGTACCAGTTCTTGGTGTTGTTGGTACCGGTTCTCAGCGATGCTGGACCTGGTTCTGGGTGGGGTTGGGCCCAGTCCTGGGTGTTGTCGGTACCGGTTCTGGGTGTTTCTGGTACCGGTTCTGGGTGTTGCTGGACCCAGTTCAGGGTGTTGTTGGTCCCAGTTCAGGGTGGGGCTGGTACCGGTTCTAGGTGCTGTTACTGGTTCTGGGAGGGTTGGGACCAGTTGGCACCGGGTTCTGGGTGTTGCTGGTACCGGTTCTGGGTGTTGGTACCGGTTCTGGGTGTTGTCGGTACCGGTTCTGGGTGGTGCTGACACCTGGTTCTGGGTGTTGCTGGTCCCGGTTCCGGGTGTTGGTGGTACCGGTTCCGGGTGTTGGTGGTTCCGGGTGTTGTTGGTACCGGTTCTGGGTGTTGTTGGTACCGGTTCTGGGTGGTGCTGGGAACTGGGACCACTGGGTGGCCGGTGTCACCAGGTGTCACCAGGTGCCATCGGGGGTCCCGGTGGTCCCTGGTGTCCCCAGTGTCCCCAGTGTCACCCCCTGGTGTCCCCAGTGTCTCCAGTGTCACTCCACACTGTCACCCCCAGTGTCACCCCCTGGTGTCCCCAGTGTCACTCGCCGGTGTCCCCGCTGTCCCCAGTGTCACTGGTCGCTGTCCCCAGTGTCCCCAGTGTCACCCCCGGTGTCACCCCCACTGTCACCCCCTGGTGTCCCCAGTGTCACCCCCGGTGTCCCCAGTGTCACCCCCAGTGTCACCCCCTGCTGTCCCCAGTGTCCCCAGTGTCACCCCCAGTGTCACTTGCCGCTGTCCCCAGTGTCACCCCCGGTGTCCCCAGTGTCACTCCCCTCTGTCCCCAGTGTTCCCAGTGTCACCCCCGGTGTCCCCACTGTCCCCAGTGTCCCCAGTGCCACCCCCGCTGTCCGCAGTGTCACCCTGAGTGTCACCCTCAGTGTCACCCCCTGGTGTCCCCAGTGTCACCCCCGGTGTCACCCCCAGTGTCACTCACCGCTGTCCCCAGTGTCACTGGTCGCTGTCCCCAGTGTCACCCCCAGTGTCACCCCCGGTGTCCCCAGTGCCACCCCCGGTGTCCCCACTGTCCCCAGTGCCACCCCCGGTGTCCCCAGTGTCACCCCCAGTGTCACTGGTCGCTGTCCCCAGTGTCCCCGGTGTCACTCCCCGGTGTCCCCGGTGTCCCCCCTGTCCCCAGTGTCACGTGTCACCCCCGCTGTCGCCTCCGCTGTCCCCAGGTCCCCGCGGCCCCTCCCCCCCCGCCATGGGGCAGCGCCAGGGGGCGGCCCCTCCCCCCGCCCCCCGCGACAGCGACGACGACACAGGTGAGGGGGGGGGGGAGGGGCGCGGGGGGCGGGGCCACGGGAGGGAGGGGCGGGGCGACGGGAGGGAGGGGGCGGGGCGACGGCCACGGGGCGGGGCCACGGGAGGGAGGGGCGGGGGAACACGGGGAGGGGCGGGGCGACATGGGGAGGGGGCACAGGAGGGGGCGGGGGGATGTGAGGGAGGGGCGGGGCCACATGGGAGGGGCGGGGCCACACGGGAGGGGCGGGGCCACACGGGAGGGGCGGGCTGATATGGGGAGGGGCGGGGCCAGGGGAGGGGCGGGGCTGGGGGCTCCGCCGGGGGAGGGGCTCGGAGGAGGGTGGCTCACGTGACCTCCCCCCCCCCCGTGTGCCCCCTGTCCCCAATGTCCCCATTGTCCCCATGTCCTCAATGTCCCCAACGTCCCCCCGTGTCCCCCAATGTCCCCCCATGTCCTCCGTGTCCCCCCATCCCCACATCACCCCATGTCCCTCTATGTCCCCATCTCCTCTGTGTCCCCCCATGTCCCAATGTCCCCCATGTCCCCCCGTGTCCCTCCATGTCCCCTCATGTCCCCACCATCCCCACGTCCCCATATCCCCAATGTCCCCCATTCCCCCCATGTCCCCTCCATCCCCATGTCCCCATATCCCCAATGTCTCCCCATGTCCCCCTGTGTCCCCCATGTCCCCCATGTCCCCAATGTCCACTGTGTCCCACCCATGTCCCCAATGTCCCCCATGTCCTCCCCATCCCCATGTCCCCTCACGTCACCCTGTGTCCCCTGTGTCCCCATGTTCCCCTGTGTCCCCCATGTACCCCCATATCCCAATATCCCCTGTGTCCCCTGTGTCCCCCATGTCCCCTCCATCCCCATGTCCCCATGTCCTCTGTGGCCCCCCCATGTCCCAATGTCCCCCATGTCCCTTGTGTCCCCCCATGACCCCCATGTCCTCCGTGTCCCCCATCCCCCCAATGTCCCCAATGTCCCCCCATGTCCCCCATGTCCCCCCATGTCCCCAATGTCCATCATATCCCCCATGTCCCTTGTGTCTCCCCATGTCCCCCCATGTCCCCTCCATCCTCATGTCCCCCCATGTCCCCCCATGTCCCCAATGTCCCCCCATGTCCCCCGTGTCCCCCCATGTCCCCCATGTCCCTTGTGTCTCCCCATGTCCCCCATGTCCCCTCCATCCTCATGTCCCCCCATGTCCCCCCATGTCCCCCATGTCCCCCATGTCCCCCATGTCCCCATGTCCCCCATGTCCCCCATGTCCCCCATGTCCCCATTGTCCCCAATGTCCCCATGTCCCCATTGTCCCCCATGTCCCCCATGTCCCCCATTGTCCCCATGTCCCCAATGTCCCCCAATGTCCCCAATGTCCCCCCCATCCCCCATTCCCCCCACATCCCCATTGTCCCCAATGTCCCCATTGTCCCCATTGTCCCCATTGTCCCCATGTCCCCATGGTGGCAGCCCTGGGCTCCCCTCTCGAGCGCTCCCTCCACGTCGTCGTTTCCACCTTCTTCTCCTACGCGACGGCGCCGGGACCCGGGATGTCCCCAAGTCTGGGACAAGGGGCCTTTGAACGGCTGCTGCGGCGGGAGCTGGGCCGCCAGCTCAGCGTGGGTGTCCCCGAGTGTCCCCAAATGTCTCCAATGTGTCCCCAAGGGTCCCCAGGGTGTCCCCAAGGAGTCCTGAGTGTTCCTGGGTGTCCCCATGTCCCCATGTCCCCACATGTTGGGGCTGGGCCCGAATCTGGGCCTGCGGCCTTCATGTGGCTGCTGCGGCGGGAGCTGGGCCGCCAGCTCAGCGTGGGTGTCCCCAAGTGTCCCCAAGTGTCCCCAAGGGTCCCCAAGTGTCCTCGAGTGTCCCCAAGTGTCCCCAAGTGTCCCCAAGGTGTCCTGAGTGTCCCCATGTCCCCAAGGTGTCCCCATGTCCCCACATGTTGGGGATGGCCCCAAGTCTGGGCCTGTGGCCTTCATGTGGCTGCTGTGGCGGGAGCTGGGCCGCCAGCTCAGCGTGGGTGTCCCCGAGTGTCCCCAAGTGTCACCAAGGTGTCACCAAGTGTCCCCAGGGTGTCCCCAAGGGTCCCCAAGTGTCCCCAAGGTGTCCCCATGTCCTCAAGGTGTCCCCATGTCCCCATATGTTGGGGGCGGCCCTGAGTCTGGGCCTGAGGCCTTCGCACGGCTGCTGTGGTGGGAGCTGGGCCGCCAGCTCAGCGTGGGTGTCCCCAAGTGTCCCCAAGTGTCCCCAAGGTGTCCTGAGTGTCCCCATGTCCCCAAGGTGTCCCCATGTCCCCATGTGTTGGGGGCAGCCCCGAGTCTGGGCCTGCGGCCTTCACGTGGCTGCTGTGGCGGGAGCTGGGCCGCCAGCTCAGCGTGGGTGTCCCCAAGTGTCACCAAATGTCCCCGAGTGTCACCAGGGTGTCCCTAAGGTGTCCTCAAGTGTTCCTGAGTGTCCCCATGTCCCCAAGGTGTCCCCATGTCCCCACATGTTGGGGGTGGCCCTGAGTCTGGGCCTGAGGCCTTCATGCGGCTGCTGTGGCGGGAGCTGGGCCGCCAGCTCAGCGTGGGTGTCCCCAAGTGTCCCCAAGTGTCACCAAATGTCCCCAAGGGTCCCCAGGGTGTCCCCAAGGTGTCCTGAGTGTTCCTGGGTGTCCCCATGTCCCCATGTCCCCACATGTTGGGGCTGGGCCCGAGTCTGGGCCTGGGGCCTTCGCGCGGCTGCTGTGGTGGGAGCTGGGCCGCCAGCTCAGCGTGGGTGTCCCCAAGTGTCACCAAGTGTCCCCAAGTGTCACCAAGGTGTCCCGAGTGTCCCCAAGGGTCCCCAGGGTGTCACCAAGGTGTCCCCATGTCCCCAAGGTGTCCCCATGTCCCCATGTGTTGGGGGCAGCCCCGAGTCTGGGCCTGTGGCCTTCACGTGGGTGCTGTGGTGGGAGCTGGGCCGCCAGCTCAGCGTGGGTGTCCCCGAGTGTCCCCAAGTGTCCCCAATGTGTCCCGAGTGTCCCCAGGGTGTCCCCATGTCCCCAAGGGGCCGCCAGCTCACCGTGAGTGTCACCATGTCCCCAAGGTGTCCCCAAATGTCCCCGAGTGTCCCCAAGGGGCCCCAAAGGGCAGCCAGGTCACCGTGTCACCGAGTGTCCCCAAGTGTCACCAAGTGTCCCCAGGGTGTCCCCGAGTGTCCCCAAGGTGTCCCCATGTCCCCAGGGTGTCCCTAGGGAGTCCCCATGTCCCCAATGGGCCGCCAGCTCACCATGTCACTCAGTGTCCCCAAGGGTCACCGAGTGTCCCCAAAGGGCAGCCAGCTCACCGTGTCACCCAGTGTCACCAATGTATCCCCAAGGGTCCCCAGGGCATCACCATGACCCCAATGGGCCGCCAGCTCACCGTGAGTGTCACCCAGTGTCACCAAGTGTCCCCAAATGTCCCCAAGTGTCTCCAAGGGTCCCCAAGGGTCCCCATGTCCCCAGGGTGTCCCCAGGGAGTCCTCATGTCCCCAAGGGGCTGCCAGCTCACCGTGAGTGTCCCCAAGTGTCACCAAATGTCCCCAATGTGTCCCCAAGGATCCTCGAGTGTCCCCAAAGGTCCGCAGGGGGTCCCCGTGTCCCCAATGGGCCGCCAGCTCACCGTGAGTGTCCCCAAGTGTCACCAAATGTCCCCAAGGGTCCCCGAGTGTCCCCAGGGTGTCCCCATGTCCCCATTGTGTCCCCATGTCCCCAGGGTGTCCCCATGTCCCCCATGGGCCACCAGCTCACCGTGAGTGTCCCCAAGTGTCCCCAATGTGTCCCCAATTGTCCCCAAGGGTCCCCAGGGTGTCCCGAGTGTCCCCAGGGTGTCCCCAAGGTGTCCCCATGTCCCCATTGTGTCCCCTTGTCCCCAAGGTGTCCCCATGTCCCCAAGGGTCCCCATGTCCCCTTCGTGTGGCTGCTGTGTTGGGAGCTGTCCCCATTGTCCCCTCCCTGTCCCCCCATTGTCCCCATTGTCCCCTCCCTGTCCCCCCATCGTCCCCATCGTCCCCATTGTCCCCTCAGGACACGGCCGCGGGTGACGCGGTGGCCGCCATCTTCGCGCTGCTGGACGCCGACGGGGACGGTCGCGTCACCTTCCACGAGTACTGGCACCTGGTGACCTGGCTGTGCCACGTCATCCGCCACCGCTGGCACGGGGACGGGGACGGGGACGGCGACATGGCCGCCAACATGGCCGCCAACATGGCCATCAATGAGGTCAGCAACATGGCCGCCAACATGGCCACCAATGAGGCCACCAACATGGCCACTAGCGCAGCCACCAACATGGCCATCAATGAGGCCACCAACAAAGCCACCAACGAGGCCACCAATGAGGCCACCGCCATGGCCACCAATGAGGTCACCAACAAAGTCATCAATGAGGTCACCACCATGGCCACCAATGAAGCCACCAACAAGGCCGCCGACATGGCCACCAACATGGCCGCCAACATGGCCATCAATGAGGTCAGCAACATGGCCACCACCATGACCACCAATGAGGTCACCAACATGGCCGCCAACATGGCCGCCAACATGGCCGCCAACGAGGTCACCAACATGGCCGCCGACATGGCCATCAATGAGGCTGCCAACATGGCCACCAATGAGGCCACCACCATGACCACCAATGAGGTCACCAACGAGGTCACCAATAAGGCCACCAACAAGGCCACCACTATGGCCACCAATGAGGCCACCAATGAGGCCACCAACAAAGCCACCAATGAGGCCACCAACATGGCTGCCAACATGGCCGCCAACAAAGCCATCAATGAGGTCACCAGTGAGGTCACCAACATGGCCACCAATGAGGCCACCAACATGGCCACCAACAAAGCCATCAATGAGGTCACCAATGAGGTCACCAACAAAGTCATCAATGAGGTCACCAATGACGTCATCAATGAGGCCACCACCATGGCCACCAATGAAACCACCAACAAAGCCACCACTATGGCCACCACTATGGCCACCAACAAAGCCATCAACGAGGCCACCAATGAGGCCACCGCCATGGCCACCAATGAGGTCACCAATGAGGCCACCAACAAAGTCATCAATGAGGCCACCAATGAGGCCACCAATGAGGCCACCACCATGGCCACCAACATGGTCACCAACACGGCCACCAACAAAGCCATCAACGAGGCCATCACCATGGCCACCAATGAGGCCACCAATGAGGCCACCAATGAGGCCACCACCATGGCCACCAACAAAGCCATCAACGAGGCCATCAATGCAGCCACCAAAGTGGCCACTGCTGCCATTGGGGATGGTGGCACCGTGGTGGCCCGTCCTGGTGGCCAAGAGTAGATGTTGGTGACGTCATCGCTGCGGGGATGGGGAGGGGCCACGGGGTTGGGGACATCCTTGGGGACATCGTCATTGTGGGGTTGGGGACATCCCAGCGCCACCGCGGGAGGGGGCACCCACTTGTCCCCAAATGGGCCAGGTGGGACCCTATGGGGACAGTCGTGTCCCTATGGGGCAGGTGGGTCCCTATGGGGCAGGTGGGTCCCTATAGGGCAGATAGGATCCTATGGGGACAGTCGTGTCCCTATGGGGCAGGTAGGACCCTATGGGGACAAACAGGTCCCTATGGGGCAGGAAGGTCCCTATGGGGCAGGTGGGTCCCTATGGGGACAAACAGGTCCCTATGGGGCAGGGAATGTCCCTATGGGGCAGGTGGGACCCTATGGGACATGGAAGGTCACTATAGGGACAAACAGGTCCCTATGGGGCAGGAAGGTCCCTATAGGGACAAACAGGTCCCTATGGGGCAGGTGGGATCCTATGGGGCAGGGAAGGTCCCTATGGGGACAAACAGGTCCCTATGGGACAGGGAAGGTCCCTATAGGGCAGGTGGGTCCCTATAGGGCAGATAGGATCCTATGGGGACAGTCGTGTCCCTATGGGGACAGTCGTGTCCCTATGGGGCAGGTGGGACCCTATGGGGCAGGGAAGGTCCCTATGGGGCAGGAAGGTCCCTATGGGGACAAACAGGTCCCTATGGGGCAGGAAGGTCCCTATGGGGCAGGAAGGTCCCTATGGGGACAAACAGGTCCCTATAGGGACAAACAGGTCCCTATGGGGCAGGTGGGTCCCTACAGGGGCGGGGGCAGCACGGACCGCAGCGAGAACCGCCCCCTACGTCACACAGAGGCCCCGCCCCTTCCCCTATATAAAGGCGCGCGGCGGCGCCGGCCACTTCCTGTGCGCGGCGGAGGCGGCGCCGGCCACTTCCGGCGCGCGGCGGCGCCTGCGGCCACGCGGGATCCCGGACGCGGAAGGAGGTTTTTTTCCCCCAAAAAATCATTAAATTATGAATAAAAGTGGTGTTTTTTCCCGTTAATCTCGGATTTTACCTCAAGAAAAGCTAACTTTACCTCATGAAATCTTAGTTTTTCCCTCAACTTGTGCTTTTTCCCTCAGAAAAGCCGGGGTTTTTCCATTGGGAAACACTGGGCTTCCCTTCAGGAAAGCCGCTTTTCTCTCAGGAAATGGGGTTTTCCTCAGAAAAACCCTTTTTTTCCTCATAGATTTCGTGTTTTCCTCAGGAAATGTGGGATTTTCCCTCAGGACCCCCCCGTTTTCCCTCAAAACCAAAACTTTTCCATCAGGAAAACTCCATTTTTCTTTCATTCCCCCTCAAAAACCAGCCGCATTTTTTTCCCCAAAATCACTTTTTCTCCCCTCAAAAATCGTTTTTTTTTTCTTTTTGCCTAAAAACACCCATTTTCCCCTCAAAACCACCCACTTTTTTTCCCCCTTCAAAACCACCTTTTCCCCCACAAAACTCCTTTATTTCCTCAAAAACATCTATTTTTCCTCAAAACCACCCAGATTTTTCTCCCCAAACCAGCATTTTCCTCTCAAAACCACTCTTATTTCCTCAAAACTCACTTCCCCCCCTCAAAAACTCACTTTTTCCCCCTCAAAACCACTTTTCCCCCTCAAAACTCCCCTTTTCCCTCAAAAACAACCATTTTTCCTCAACCACCTGATTTTTCCTCAAATCTACCCATTTTTTTCTTCTCAAACCACCTTTTTTCCCCTCAAAATCCACTCCCCCCCCAAACACCCATTTTTCCTCAAAAACACCATTTTTTCTTCAAAAACACCCATTTTTTTTCCTCAAAAACACAATTTTTCCTCAGAAACACCCATTTTTTCCTCAAAACCACCCGCTTTTTTCCTCAAATCCACCCATTTTTTTCTTCCCAAACCACTTTTTTCCCCCAAAAAGCACCTTTTCCCCTCAAAACTACTTTATTTCCTCAAAAACACCCGTTTTCCCTCAAAAATACCCATTTTCCTCAAAACCACCCACACTTTTCTCCCCAAACCCCCTTTTTTCCCCTCTAAACCCACTTTTTTCCCCTCAAACCCACGTTATTTTCTCAAAAACACCCATATTTTCCTCAAGAACACCCATTTTTTTCTCTCAACCACCTGCTTTTTTTCCTCAAATCCACCCATTTTTTTCTCCCCAAACCACCTTTTTTCCCCTCAAAATCCACTTTTTTCCCCTCAAAAACACCCATTTTCCCCCTCCAAAACACCATTTTTTCCTCAAAAACACCCATTTTTCCTCAAAAACACCCATTTTTCCCTGAAAACCCCCTGCTTTTTCCCCTCCAAACCGCCCATTTTTCCCCAAATCCCCTTCCCGGATCCTGCCAGGGAGGCGCCCCCCAAATCCCTGTTTTTTCCCCCAAAACAGGGAGGAGCTGCTGGTCCCGGCCCTTCCCGGCCCTTTTATTGGGATTTATGGAAATAGGTAAAAAAAACCCGCGCTGGGAAGGTCCCGGATCCGCCGGGACGTCCGGGATCGGGATATCCGGGAATGAGGATCCGGAATCGCCCTGGGATTGGGATACCTGGCATTGGGATACAGAATAATCCTGGGATTGGGATACCCAGGAATGAGGATCCGGAATCGCCCTGGGATCGGGATATCCCGGAATGGGGATCCGGAATCATCCCGGGATCGGGATACCCGGCATTGGGATACGGAATCGCCCTGGGATCGGGATACCCAGGAATGGGGATCCGGAATTGCCCTAGGATTGGGATACCCGGCATTGGGATATGGAATCACCCCGGGATCGGGATACCCGGCATTGGGATACAGAATAATCCTGGGATCGGGATACCCAGGAATGGGGATCCGGAATGATCCCGGGATCGGGATATCCCGGAATGGGGATCCGGAATCACCCCGGGATCGGGATACCCAGCATTGGGATCCGGAATCACCCCGCGATTGGGATACCCAGGAATGGGGATCCGGAATTGCCCTGGGATTGGGATATCCAGGAATGGGGATCCGGAATCGCCCTGGGATTGGGATACCCGGAATGGGGATCCGGAATCGCCCCGGGATCGGGATACCCGGCATTGGGATACAGAATAATCCTGGGATCGGGATACCCAGGAATGGGGATCCGGAATGATCCCGGGATCGGGATATCCCGGAATGAGGATCCGGAATCACCCCGGGATCGGGATACCCGGCATTGGGATACGGAATCACCCTGGGATCGGGATACCCAGGAATGGGAATCCGGAATCACCCCGGGATCGGGATACCCGGCAATGCCGGTGCCGGTGCCGCCGATGCCGTTGGCGATGGCGCCGATGCCGTTGATTCCAGTGACAATGACGGTGACGCCGATGCCGTTGATTCCAATGACAACGGCATCAATCCCAATGACAATGACGGTGACGCCGATGCCGGTGACGTTGACACCGATGCTGTTGACGTTGACGCTGATGACGTTGATGCTGTGGCCGTTGACGGTGACGCCGATGACGTTGATTCCAATGACATTGACGCTGATGCCAATGCCATTGATGCCGGTGCCGGTGACGCCGTTGCTGTTGATGTTGATTCCAATGACATTGACGTTGATTCCAATGACATTGACGTTGACCCCAATGCCGTTGACGTCGATGCCATTGATGGTGTTACCGTTGATGTTGATTCCAATGACATTGACGTTGATTCCAATGACATTGACGTTGACACCGATGCCATTGACGCCGATGCCGGTGACGGTGTTGCCGTTGATGTCGATTCCAATGACATTGACGTTGACACCAGTGCCGTTGACGCCGATGCCGTTGATGGTGACGCCGATGATGTTGACGCTGATGACATTGATTCCAATGACGATGACGTTGATTCCAATGACATTGACGTTGATTCCAATGACATTGACGTCGATGCCGTTGACGGTGTTGCTGTTGATATTGATTCCGATGACATTGACGTTGACCCCAATGCCGTTGACGTCGATGCCATTGATGGTGTTACCGTTGATGTTGACTCCAATGACATTGACGTTGATTCCAATGACATTGACGTTGATTCCGATGACAGTGACGCCGATGCCGTTGATGTTGACGCTGATGCCGTTGATTCCAATGACAATGACATTGATTCCAATGACATTGACGTTGAATCCAATGACATTGACGTTGACACTGATGCCGTTGACGGTGACGCCAATGATGTTGATGCTGATGACGTTGATTCCAATGCGAATGACATTGATTCCAATGACAATGACGATGACGGCGATGCCGTTGATTCCAATGACAATGACATTGAGTCCAATGACATTGACGTTGATGCCGTTGACGCTGTTGCCGTTGATGTTGACTCCAATGACATTGACATTGATTCCAATGACATTGATGTTGACGCCGATGACAGTGACGCTGATGCCGTTGATTCCAATGACATTGACGTTGATTCCGATGACATTGACGTTGATTCCAATGACATTGACGTTGACACCGATGCCGTTGACGTCGATGCCATTGATGGTGTTACCGTTGATGTTGACTCCAATGACATTGACATTGATTCCAATGACATTGACGTTGATTCCAATGACGTTGACGCCGATGCCATTGATGCCGATGCCGGTGACGGTGACGCCAATGCCATTGATTCCAATGACATTGATGTTGATTCCGATGACATTGACGTTGATTCCAATGACATTGACGTCGATGCCGTTGACGGTGTTGCTGTTGATATTGATTCCAATGACATTGACGTTGATTCCAATGACATTGATGTCGATGCCGTTGACGGTGTTGCCGTTGATGTTGATTCCAATGACATTGACGTTGACGCCGATGCCATTGCCGGTGACGCTGTTGCCGTTGATGGTGACGCCGATGATGTTGACGCTGATGACATTGATTCCAATGATGATGACGTTGATTCCGATGACATTGACGTTGATTCCAATGACATTGACGTCGATGCCGTTGACGGCGTTGCCGTTGATGTTGATTCCAATGACATTGACGTTGACCCCAATGCCGTTGACGTCGATGCCATTGATGGTGTTACCGTTGATGTTGACTCCAATGACATTGACGTTGATTCCAATGACATTGACGTTGACGCCGATGCCATTGACGCCGATGACGGTGACACCGATGCCGTTGATTCCAATGGCAATGACGTTGATTCCAATGACATTGATGTCGATGCCGTTGACGGTGTTGCCGTTGATGTTGATTCCAATGACATTGACGTTGACGCCGATGCCGTTGATTCCAATGACATTGACGTTGACACCAATGCCGTTGACGTCGATGCCATTGATGGTGTTACCGTTGATGTTGACTCCAATGACATTGACGTTGATTCCAATGACATTGACGTTGACCCCGATGCCATTGACGCCGATGCTGTTGACGTTGACGCCGATGCCATTGATTCCAATGACATTGACATTGACGCCAATGCCGTTGATGCCGATGCCGGTGACGGTGTCGCCGATGATGTTGATTCCAGTGACATTGACGTTGATTCCATTGACGTTGACACTGATGACAGTGACACCGATGCTGTTGACGTTGATGCCGATGACGTTGATTCCAATGACGATGACATCGATTCCAATGACATTGACGTTGACGCCGATGCCATTGACGCCGATGCCGGTGACGGTGACGCCAATGCCATTGATTCCAATGACGATGACGTTGATTCCGATGACATTGACGTTGATTCCGATGACATTGACGTCGATGCCGTTGACGGTGTTGCTGTTGATATTGATTCCAATGACATTGACGTTGATTCCGATGACATTGACGTTGACCCCGATGCCGTTGACGCCGCTGCTGTTGACGTTGACGCCGATGCCGTTGATTCCAATGACAATGACATTGATTCTAATGACATTGACGTTGACGCCAATGCCGTTGACGTCGATGCCGTTGATGGTGTTACCGTTGATGTTGACTCCAATGACATTGACGTTGACGTTGATTCCAATGACATTGACACCGATGCCATTGACGCCGATGCTGTTGACGTTGACGCCGATGCCGTTGATTCCAATGACAATGACATTGATTCCAATGACATTGACGTTGACCCCAATGCCGTTGATGCCGATGCCGGTGATGGTGTCGCCGATGATGTTGATTCCAGTGACATTGACGTTGATTCCAATGACATTGACGTTGATTGCAATGACATTGACGTTGATTCCGATGACATTGACGTCGATGCCATTGATGGTGTTACCGTTGATGTTGACTCCAATGACATTGATTCCAATGACATTGACGTTGACGCCGATGCCATTGACGCCGATGCCGGTGACGGTGACGCCAATGCCGTTGATTCCGATGACATTGACGTTGATTCCGATGACATTGACGTCCATGCCGTTGACGGTGTTGCTGTTGATATTGATTCCAATGACATTGACGTTGACCCCAATGCCGTTGACGTCGATGCCGTTGACGGTGTTGCCGTTGATGTCGATTCCAATGACATTGACGTTGACGCCGACGCCGGTGACGCTGTTGCCGGTGTCACCGTCGCCGCTGTCCCTACGCGCTCTGCTTGTGGCGCTTCCAGAAGCGCTTGACGTCCGGGTGACCGGCGGGTGTCACCACCAGGAGCCGCCGCTCCGGCTGTTCGAACACGATGACACCGAGAGCCCGAGCGTGACCACGGAGCAGCTCGAAGTCCCCTTGGGACAGGAACTGGCTGTACAGGACACCTGGGGACAATGGGGACAATGGGGACAATGGGGACAATGGGGACAATGGGGACAACAACAGTGTCACCAACCATGGGGACAATGGGGACACCTGGGGACAATGTGGACAATGGGGACAATGGGGACACATGGGGACAACGGTGTCACCAACCGTGGGGACATTGGGGACACCTGGGGACAATGGGGACAGAGCCCGAGTGTGACCCCGGAGCAGCTCGAAGTCCCCTTGGGACAGGAACTGGCTGTACAGGACACCTGGGGACAATGGGGACAACAACGGTGTCACCAACCGTGGGGACAATGGGTTCAATGGGGACAATGGGGACACCTGGGGACAATGGGGACAATGGGGACAACGGTGTCACCAACCATGGGGACAATGGGGACAATGGGGACACCTGGGGACACCTGGGGACAATGGGGACAACAACGGTGTCACCAACCGTGGGGACAATGGGGACAATGGGGACACCTGGGGACACCTGGGGACAATGGGGACAATGGGGACAATGGGGACAGAGCCCGAGCGTGACCCCGGAGCAGCTCGAAGTCCCCTTGGGACAGGAACTGGCTGTACAGGACACCTGGGGACAATGGGGACAATGGGGACAATGGGGACACCTGGGGGGAATGGGGACAATGGGGACAATGGGGACAATGGGGACACCTGGGGACAATGGGGACAATGGGGACAATGGGGACAATGGGGACAACAGTGTCACCAACCATGGGGACAATGGGGACAATGGGGACACCTGGGGACAATGGGGACAACAATGGTGTCACCAACCATGGGGACAATGGGGACACCTGGGGACAATGGGGACACATGGGGACACATGGGGACAATGGGGACAGGGCCCGAGCGTGACCACGGAGCAGCTCGAAGTCCCCTTGGGACAGGAACTGGCTGTACAGGACACCTGGGGACAATGGGGACACCTGGGGGGAATGGGGACAATGGGGGGAATGGGGACAATGGGGACAATGGGGACAATGGGGACACCTGGGGACAATGGGGACAATGGGGACAACAACGGTGTCACCAACCATGGGGACAATGGGGACACATGGGGACAACAACGGTGTCACCAACCGTGGGGACAATGGGGACAATGGGGACACCTGGGGACACATGGGGACAGCGGTGTCACCAACCGTGGGGACAATGGGGACACATGGGGACAATGGGGACACATGGGGACAACTGTGTCACCACCATGGGGGACACCAACCATGAGGACACTTGGGGACAGCAGTGTCACCATCCATGGGGACAGCAGGTACAGCCATGTCACCAACCATGGGGAGAGCAGGGACACTTGGGGACACTGGTGTCACCACCATGGGGACAACAGGGACACCAACCATGGGGACAGGGGACAACAGTGTCACCACCATGGGGATGGGGGGACATTTGGGGACAGCGGCGTCACCTGCCATGGAGACGCTGTGGTGACACCGACCGCCCAATGGGGACACCGAGCGCCTGGGGACAGCGGCGTCACCACCGGGTGACATTGGGGCAACACGAGGGTGACACAGGTGACGTGGGTGACACACGGGTTAGGGGTGACACAGGTGACACGTGGGTGACAGGTAACGCGTGGGTGATGTGCAGGTGACACGAGTGACGCATAGGTGACAGGCAGGTGACAGAGGTGACGTGTGGGTGACAGGTGACGTGCGGGTGACATAAGGGTGATACACAGGTGAAACAGGTGACATGCAGGTGACAGGTGGGTGACACAGGTGACGGGTGACACACAGCTAACAGGTGGGTGACACAGGTGACCCGCAGGTGACCCGCGGATGACACAGGTGATGTGCGGGCGACACACAGGTGACATGCGGGTGACCCGCGGGTGACATACAGGTGTCAGGCAGGTGACACACAGGTGACATGCGGGTGACACGCGGGTGATGCGCGGGTGACGCAGAGGTGACAGGTGGGTGACACAGAGGTGACACATGTGACATGCGGGTGACACACAGGTGACACGTAGGAGACGCATGGGTGACACAGGTGGGTGACACAGGTGATGGGTGACGTGGGTGACGCACAGGTAACAGGTGGGTGACAAAGGTGACACACGGGTGATGTGCGGGTGACACAGGTGGGTGACATGGGGGTGACACAGGTGACACAGGTGACACGCGGGTGACACAGATCGGTGACACAGGTGACGCGGGTGACACACAGGTGATGTGTGGGTGACACACAGGTGACATGGGGGTGACACTGGTGACAGGTGACACAGATGGGTGACGGGTGACACACAGGTGACGTGGGGGTGACACAGGTGGGTGACACGGGGAGTGACACAGGTGACACACAGGTGACGTGCGGGTGACACAGGGGTGACACTGGTGACACACAGGTGACGTGGGTGACGCACAGGTGACGCGGGGGTGACACAGATGGGTGACACAGGTGACACGGGGGTGACACACAGGTGACGTGTGGGTGACACAGGGGTGACACGAGTGACATACGGGTGACACGGGGGTGACGCGGGTGACACACAGGTGATGTGCAGGTGACACACGGGTGACGCGCGGGTGACGCAGGTACCGCCGCTGCCGCTCACCCTCGGAGAAGCGCAGCCGGTCCCGCTCCAGCTCCCACAGCCGGATCTGGTCCGTGATGGTCGGGGGCAGCACCGGGACCTGGGGACACCCAGGGCCACCGTGGGGACACCCCGAAGGGGCCCAGGCGTCCGGGTGACCCCCAAAGGGGCCCAGGCGTCCAGGAACCCCAAAAGGGCCCAGGCGTCCGGGTACCCCCAAAAAGGGGCCCAGGCATCCGGGTACCCCAAAAGGGGCCCAGGCGTCCGGGTACCCACCTGCTTGGCCATGACGGGGTGGGCCCGGGTGCGCAGGAAGTGGATGATCTGGAAGGGGAGGGGACAGGAGCGTTGGGGACACCTTGGGGACACCTTGGGGACACCCCCCAGGGACACCCCGACAGCCCTATGGATGCTGGGACACAGCGGGGACCCCCCCCCGGGGACACCCTGGGGACACCCAGACCCCCTTGGGGACATCCAGGGGACATGGCGGGGACCCTGTGGGGACACTTGAACCCCCTTGGGGACACCTTGGGGACACCCTGACACCTTGGGGACCTATTGGGGACACGGTGGGGACACCCTGGGGACATGATGGGGACACCCTGACATCCCTGGGGACACCCAGACCCCCTTGGGGACACCCTGGGGACACTTGGGGACACCCTGGGGACACCCTGGGGACACTCTGGGGACACTTGGGGACACCATGGGGACACTTGGGGACACCCAGACCCCCTTGGGGACACCCTGGGGACACTTGGGGACACTTGGGGACACGGGGGTGGCCCTGTCACCTGCTCGGCGCTGATGCCGTTGGCGATGGCCGCCTGCACGCTGTCCCTTGTCACCTGGGGACACTCGGACCCCCTTGGGGACACCATGGGGACACTTGGGGACACTCTGGGGACACTCTGGGGACACTTGGGGACACCATGGGGACACCCTGGGGACACCCAGATCCCCTTGGGGACACCATGGGGACACTTGGGGACACCTTGGGGACACCCTGGGGACACTTGGGGACACTTGGGGACACTTGGGGACACGGGGGTGGCCCTGTCACCTGCTCGGCGCTGATGCCGTTGGCGATGGCCGCCTGCACGCTGTCCCTTGTCACCTGGGGACACCCGGACCCCCTTGGGGACACCCTGGGGACACTTGGGGACACCCTGACACCCCTGGGGACACTGAGACCCCCTTGGGGACACTTGGGGACACGGGGGTGGCCCTGTCACCTGCTCGGCGCTGATGCCGTTGGCGATGGCCGCCTGCACGCTGTCCCTTGTCACCTGGGGACACCCGGACCCCCTTGGGGACACCCTGGGGACACCTTGGGGACACTGTGGGGACACCCTGGGGACACCCAGACCCCCTTGGGGACACCCTGGGGACACCTTGGGGACACTTGGGGACACTGCGGGGACACCTTGGGGACACTGTGGGGACACCCTGACACCCCTGGGGACACCCAGATCCCCTTGGGGACACCATGGGGACACCCTGGGGACACCTTGGGGACACTTGGGGACACCCAGACCCCCTTGGGGACACCATGGGGACACTCTGGGGACACCCTGGGGACACTTGGGGACACTTGGGGACACCCAGACCCCCTTGGGGACACCATGGGGACACTCTGGGGACACCCTGGGGACACTGTGGGGACACTTGGGGACACTATAGGGACACCCTGGGGACACTTGGGGACACCCTGGGGACACCCAGACCCCCTTGGGGACACTTGGGGACACTTGGGGACACTTGGGGACACCCAGACCCCCTTGGGGACACCATGGGGACACTCTGGGGACACCCTGGGGACACTGTGGGGACACTTGGGGACACTATAGGGACACCCTGGGGACACCTTGGGGACACCCTGGGGACACCCTGGGGACACTTGGGGACACTTGGGGACACGGGGGTGGCCCTGTCACCTGCTCGGCGCTGATGCCGTTGGCGATGGCCGCCTGCACGCTGTCCCTTGTCACCTGGGGACACCCGGACCCCCTTGGGGACACCCTGGGGACACCTTGGGGACACCTTGGGGACACTCTGGGGACACCCTGGGGACACTTGGGGACACCATGGGGACACCCTGGGGACACCCAGATCCCCTTGGGGACACCATGGGGACACTTGGGGACACTCTGGGGACACCCTGGGGACACCCTGGGGACACTTGGGGACACTTGGGGACACCATGGGGACACTCTGGGGACACCCTGGGGACACCATGGGGACACCCTGGGGACACTCTGGGGACACTTGGGGACACTTGGGGACACTGTGGGGACACTTGGAAACACTTGGGGACACCCTGGGGACACTTGGGGACACTCTGGGGACACCATGGGGACACCCTGGGGACACCCAGATCCCCTTGGGGACACCATGGGGACACTTGGGGACACCCTGGGGACACCTTGGGGACACTGTGGGGACACCCAGGACCCCTTGGGGACACTTGGGGACACTCTGGGGACACCCTGGGGACACTCTGGGGACACTTGGGGACACCCAGACCCCCTTGGGGACACTTGGGGACACTTGGGGACACGGGGGTGGCCCTGTCACCTGCTCGGCGCTGATGCCGTTGGCGATGGCCGCCTGCACGCTGTCCCTTGTCACCTGGGGACACCCGGACCCCCTTGGGGACACCCTGGGGACACCCTGGGGACACCTTGGGGACACCCTGGGGACACCCAGATCCCCTTGGGGACACCATGGGGACACTTGGGGACACCATGGGGACACCCTGGGGACACCATGGGGACACTTGGGGACACCCAGACCCCCTTGGGGACACTTGGGGACACTTGGGGACACGGGGGTGGCCCTGTCACCTGCTCGGCGCTGATGCCGTTGGCGATGGCCGCCTGCACGCTGTCCCTTGTCACCTGGGGACACCCGGACCCCCTTGGGGACACCCTGGGGACACCTTGGGGACACCTTGGGGACACTCTGGGGACACCCTGACACCCCTGGGGACACCCAGATCCCCTTGGGGACACCATGGGGACACTTGGGGACACTTGGGGACACCATGGGGACACCCTGGGGACACCCAGATCCCCTTGGTGACACCATGGGGACACTTGGGGACACTCTGGGGACACCCTGGGGACACTTGGGGACACCCTGGGGACACCTTGGGGACACCCTGACACCCCTGGGGACACCGAGACCCCCTTGGGGACACCCTGGGGACACCCTGGGGACACCTTGGGGACACTGTGGGGACACCCAGATCCCCTTGGGGACACCATGGGGACACTTGGGGACACTCTGGGGACACCCTGGGGACACCCTGGGGACACTTGGGGACACTGTGGGGACACCCAGACCCCCTTGGGGACACTTGGGGACACTTGGGGACACGGGGGTGGCCCTGTCACCTGCTCGGCGCTGATGCCGTTGGCGATGGCCGCCTGCACGCTGTCCCTTGTCACCTGGGGACACCCGGACCCCCTTGGGGACACCCTGGGGACACCCTGGGGACACCTTGGGGATACTTGGGGACACTTGGGGACACCCAGACCCCCTTGGGGACACCATGGGGACACTTGGGGACACCCAGACCCCCTTGGGGACACCCTGGGGACACCCTGGGGACACTTGGGGACACCATGGGGACACTTGGGGACACCCAGATCCCCTTGGGGACACCATGGGGACACTTGGGGACACTTGGGGACACGGGGGTGGCCCTGTCACCTGCTCGGCGCTGATGCCGTTGGCGATGGCCGCCTGCACGCTGTCCCTTGTCACCTGGGCCACCAACAGGTTGGGGAAGCGGTAGAGGAGCTCGGAGAAGAGCGCGATGAGGGCGGCCTGGAGCTCCGAGTCTGCAGGGGACATCGGGGACATCGGGGACAATGGGGACGTCGGGGACAATGGGGACAATGGGGACAATGGGGACATTGGGGACATGGGGGACAATGGGGGTATTGGGGACAATGGGGGTATTGGGGACATTGGGGACACGAGAGGACATCAGGGACATTGGGGACAATGGGCGACATTGGGGACATGGGGCGCATTGGAGATATTGGGGACATGAGGGGCATGGGGGACAATGGGGGACATGGGGGGACATTGGGGACCTCGGGGGGACATCGGGGACATGGGGGACACTGGGGACATTGGGGGCGGCCTGGAGCTCCGAGTCTGCGCAGGGACATTGGGGACAATGGGGACCATGGGGACATCGGGGACTTTGGGGATATTGGGGACATTGGGGATATTGGGGACATTGGGGACATCGGGGACAATGGGGATCTCGGGGGGACATCGGGGACATGGGAGGACATGGGGGGCATTGGGGGCACGGGGGACATTGGGGACATAGGGACATTGGGGACATCAGGGGACACTGGGGACAATGGGGACATTGGGGACATGGGGGATATTGGGACATGGGGGACAATGGGGACATGGGGGACAATGGGGGACATTGGGGACAATGGGGGGACATGGGGGACATTGGGGATATGGGGCCAATGGGGACACCGGGGACATGGCAGACATGGGGACATGGGGGACATTGGGGACATGGGGACATTGGGGACACTGGGGACAACGCGGGGACAGCGCAGGGACAGTGACATCGTGTGGGGACATCGTGGGGACAGCGACACCATGAGAACAGTGACATCGTGTAGGGACAGTGACACTGTGGGACCAGGGAGAGTGTGTGGGGACATCATGGGGATGGGGACACCATGGGGACAGGAACATTGGGGACACGTGGGGACACGTGGGGACATGTGGGGACACGTGGGGACCCGCGGTGGCACTTGGGGACATGTGGGGACACATGGGGACACTTGGGGACACGTGGGGACACGTGGGAACACTGGGGACACTTGGTGGCACTTGGTGGCACTTGGGGACATGTGCGGACACTTGGGGACACATGGGGACACACGGTGGCACGTGGGGACACTTGGTGACAGGTGGGGACACATAGGGACACTCGGGGACACATGGGGACACTTGGTGGCACTTGGTGGCACTTGGGGACATGTGGGGACACGTGGGGACATGTGGGGACACTTGGTGGCACATGGGGACACTTGGTGGCACTTGGTGGCACTTGGGGACATGTGGGGACACTTGGTGGCACTTGCGGACATGTGCGGACACTTGGGGACACATGGGGACACGCGGTGGCACTTGGGGACATGTGGGGACACGTGGGGACACTTGGTGGCACTTGGGGACACTTGGGGACATGTGGGGACACGTGGGGACATGTGGGGACACGTGGGGACATGTGGGGACACTTGGTGGCACTTGGTGGCACTTGGGGACATGTGGGGACACTTGGGGACACGTGGGGACACGGGACACGCAGTGGCACTTGGGGACCTGTGGGGACACATGGGGACACTTGGGGACACGTGGGGACACTTGGTGGCACTTGGTGGCACTTGGGGACATGTGGGGACACATGGGGACACGTGGGGACACGGGACATGTGGGGACACTTGGGGACACGCGGTGGCACGTGGGGACACATGGGGACACTTGGTGGCACTTGGTGGCACTTGGGGACATGTGGGGACACTTGGGGACACGTGGGGACACGCGGTGGCACTTGGGGACATGTGGGGACACTTGGGGACACTTGGGGACACGTGGGGACACTTGGTGGCACATGGGGACACGTGGGGACACATGGGGACACTTGGGGACACATGGGGAGACTTGGTGGCACTTGGTGGCACTTGGGGACATGTGGGGACACTTGGTGGCACTTGGGGACACATGGGGACACTTGGGGACACTCGGTGGCATTTGGGGACATTTGGGGACACTCGGGGACCCCCGTGTCACCTGTGTACGCGTAGATGCGGTAGTTGGTCTCCACGAGGACGAAGCCCCGGCCGTGGGGGTCGGGGGACGTCCCCAACGTCCCCAACGATGTCCCCAACGATGTCCCCAACGTCCCCGAGGTCCCCGAGGCCAACGCGATGGCCAAGCGGGTGGGGTAGAAGCGGCGGGACTTGCGCTGGGGACACGGGGACAGTGTCACCACCCAGGGACATGTCCCCAATGTCCCCATGTCCCCAATGTCCCCATGTCCCCATTGGCCATGTCCCCATGTCCTTCAGCTTCCCCCATGTCCCCAATGTCCCTATGTCCCCAATGTCCATGTCCTCAATGTCCATGTCCCCATGTTCCCAATGTCCCCAATGTCCCCATGGCCCCAATGTCCCCATTGTCCATGTCCCCATGTCCCCAATGTCCCCAATGTCCCTATGTCCCCAATGTCCATGTCCCCACGTCCCCAATGTCCCCATGTCCCATCCCCATGTCCCCATTGTCCCTATGTCTCCCTGTGTCCCCTCGTTGTCCCCATGTCCCTCCATTGTCCCTGTGTCCCCATTGTCACCATCGTTCCCCCATGTCCCCCCTTGTCCCCATTGTCCCTGTTGTCCCCCCATGTCCCCCCATGTCTCTCCATGTGCCCCCATTGTCCCCCATGTCCCCCGATTGTCCCCATGTCCCCGTGTCCCCGTGTCCCCAATATCCCCAATGCCCCTGATGTCCCCATTGTCCCCGTGTCCCCCCATTGTCCCCATCTTGTTGTGACCCCCCATATTCCCCCCATGTCCCTCTGCGTCCCTGTGTCCCCATGTCCCCCCATTCCCCCCATTGTCCCCCCATGTCCCCATGTCCCCATTGTCCCCATGTCCCCATTGTCCCCATGTCCCCATGTCCCCATTGTCCCCATGTCCCCATGTCCCCAATGCCTCCCTGTGTCCCCATGTCCATGTCCCCCATTATCCCCATTGTCCCCATGTCCCCAATGCCTCCCCATGTCCCCCATGTCCCTCCATGTCCCCATGTCCCCCATTGTCCCCCATTGTCCCCATGTCCCCATTGCCTCCCCGTGTCCCCATGTCCCCCCAATATCCCCATTGTCCCCATTATCCCCATGTCCCCCCATGTCCCCATGTCCCCATTGTCCCCATGTCCCCCCATGTCCCCCATGTCCCATGTCCCCCTATGTCCCCATGTCCCCAATGTCCCCCATTGTCCCCATGTCCCCCCATGTCCCCCATTGTCCCCATTCCCCCCATTGTCCCCCATGTCCCCCATTGTCCCCATGTCCCCCATTATCCCCATGTCCCCATTGTCTCCATGTCCCCCATTCCCCCCATTATCCCCATGTCCCCATTGTCCCCATTGTCCCCATTATCCCCATGTCCCCCCATGTCCCCATATCCCCCATGTCCCCCATTCCCCCCATTCCCCCCATGTCCCCCATTCCCCCCATGTCCCCCATGTCCTCCCATTGTCCCCATGTCACCTTCCTCTGGAACACCAGCCCGCACTCCCTCAGGTGCTGCAGGAAGGTCAATAGGGAGTCGCTCATCCCCTCGGCTGAGTAATCCTGGGACATGGGGACAATGGGGACAACGGGGACAATGGGGGGACATGGGGACATGGGGGGACATGGGGGGAATGGGGACACGGGGACAATGGGGACAATGGGGGGACACGGGGGGAATGGGGGGAATGGGGACAATGGTGGGAATGGGGACAATGGGGACATGGGGGACAATGGGGACAATGGGGACAACGGGGACATTGGGGACAACGGGGACAATGGGGGACAATGGGGGATATGGGGACAATGGGGGGACATGGAGACAACGAGGGGACATTGGGGGGAATGGGGGCACACGGGGGGGAGAATGAGGACAATGGAGACAATGGGGGGACATGGGGGGAATAGGGGGAATGGGGACAATGGGGACATTGGGGGGACATGGGGACAATGGGGGGACATGGGGGGAATGGGGGGAATGGGGGGAATGGGGACACGGGGGACAATGGGGGGACATGGGGGGAATGGGGAACATGGGGACAATGGGGGGACAGGGGACAATGGGAACAATGGGGGGACATGGGGACAAGGGGACGTGGGGGATATGGGGACAAAGGGGACACAGGGGAACATGGGGACAATGGGGACATGGGAGAGACATGGGCCATAAGGGGACAGGGGGACATAGGGATGGGGGGGACATGGGACATGGGGACATATGGGGACACCAGGGACAGAGGGACAGGGGGACATGGGGACAATGGGGTGACATGGGGACAACGGGGACAGGGAGACAGGGGGACACGGGGACAAGAGGACATGGGGACACAGGGACATGGGGGGACATGGGGACAAGGGGACACAGGGACATGGGGGGACATGGGGACACCGGGGACATTGGGGACATCAATGACACCCCAGTGACACCAGGGACATCACAGACACCCCAATCACCCCCTCGCACCCCCCATTGTCCCCCATGTCCCCGATGTCCCCAATCAGCATCACCCCCCCAATGTCCCCAGTGTCCCCCCCGGTGTCCCGTCACCCCCCCAGTGTCCCCAATGTCCCCAATCACCCCTGTCACTCCCCCCCAATGTCCCTTGTTCCCCGGTGTCCCCTGTCACCCCCAGTGTCCCCAACGTCCCCTGCCACCCTCCCAGTGTCCCTTGTCCCCCGATGTCCCCTGTCCCCCCAGTGTCCCCAATGTCCCCTGTCCCCCCTGCCCCACCTGGTGTCCCCAATGTCCCCTCTCCCTCCCGATGTCCCCTGTCCCCCCTGTCCCCCTCAGTGTCCCCAATGTCCCCAATGTCCCCAATGTCCCCAATGTCCCCACCTTGCCCAGGGTGGAGAAGCTCAGTTGGAAGAGGAAGGAGAGGATCTCGACGAGGTCCAACCCGCGGGCCTGGGGACATTGGGGACAATGGGGACAATGGGGACGATGGGGACATGGGGGCATTGGGGACATGGGGGACAATGGGGACAATGGGGACATTGGGGACAATGGTGACAACGGGGACATTGGGGACAATGGGGGTTATGGGGACATTGGGGACATTGTCCCCCATTGTCACCTGTCGTCCCCATTGTCACCTGCCATCTCCATTGTCACCCATTGTCCCCGTTGTCACCCTGTGTCACCCGCTGTCCCCATTGTCATCCGGTGCCACCTGGTTTCCCCATTGTCACCCGTTGTCCCCCACCGCCCCATTGTCCCCCATTGTCACCCGGTGCCCCACATTGTCCCTATTGTCACCTGGTGCCCCCCATTGTCACCCGTTGTCACCTGGTCCCACCCGGTGTCCCCCATTGTCACCCTCTGTCCCCAGTGTCCCCCATTGTCACCCGTTGTCACCCGGTGTCACTCATTGTCACCCATTGTCACCCATTGTCACCCGTTGTCACCGGGTGTCACCCGTTGTCACCCACCATTCCCATTGTCATCCGTTGTCACCCGCCGTCCCCATTGTCACCCACTGTCACCCGGTGTCACCCGTTGTCCCCCATTGTCACCCGCTGTCCCCCGTCGTCCCCATTGTCCCCCATTGTCACCCGGTGTCCCCATTGTCACCCATTGTCACCCGTTGTCACCCGGTGCCCCCCATTGTCACCCGGTGTCCCCTGTCATCCCCATTGTCCCCCATTGTCACCTGGTGTCCCCATTGTCACCCATTGTCACCCGGTGTCCTCATTGTCCCCATTGTCACCCGTTTTGTCCCCCGTTTTGTCACCCAGTGTCACCTGCGCCCCCCGCAGGTAGTGCAGGACGCAGAGCCGGGGGGGGTTATTTGGGGACGTCCCCATTGTCCCCATTGTCCCCCCTTGTCCCCATTATCACCCATTGTCACCCAGTGTCCCCATTGTCACCCATTGTCCCCCATTGTCACCCGCCATCTCCATTGTCACCCATTGTCACCCATTGTCACCCGCCGTCCCCATTGTCACCTGCTGTCCCCTGCTGCCCCCATTGTCACCTGCTGTCCTCATTGTCCCCCATTGTCACCCATTGTCACCCGCTGGCCCCTGTTGTCACCCGGTGTCCCTATTGTCACCCAGTGTCCCTATTGTCACCCGGTGTCACCTGCTGTCCCCCGTTGTCACCCGATGTCCCCATTGTCACCCACTGTCACCCATTGTCACCCGTTGTCACCCGGTGCCCCCCATTGTCACCTGCTGTCCCTATTGTCCCCATTGTCACCCGGTATCCCCATTGTCACCCATTGTCCCCATTGTCCCCATTGTCACCCGGTGTCACCCGTTGTCACCCGGTGTCACCTGCGCCCCCTGCAGGTAGTGCAGGACACAGAGCCGGGGGGGGTTATTTGGGGACGTCCCCATTGTCCCCCCTTGTCCCCATTGTCACCCATTGTCACCCATTGTCCCCATTGTCACCCATTGTCCCCCGCCATCTCCATTGTCACCCATTGCCACCCATTGTCACCCGCATTGTCCCCATTGTCACCTGCTGTCCCCCGCTGCCCCCATTGTCACCTGCTGTCCTCATTGTCCCCCCATTGTCACCTATTGTCACCCGCTGTCCCCCGTTGTCACCCGGTGCCCCTATTGTCACCCGGTGTCCCTATTGTCACCCATTGTCACCGGGTGTCACCTGTTGTCACCCACCATTCCCATTGTCATCCGTTGTCACCCGCCGTCCCCATTGTCACCCATTGTCACCCGGTGCCCCTCATTGTCACCCACTGTCCCCCGTTGTCCCCATTGTCCCCCATTGTCACCCGGTGCCCCCCATTGTCACCCGCTGTCCCCCATTGTCCCCATTGTCCCCCATTGTCACCCGGTGTCCCCCGCTGTCCCCATTGTCACCCGCTGTCCCCCATTGTCACCCGTTTTGTCACCCGGTGTCACCTGCGCCCCCCGCAGGTAGTGCAGGACGCAGAGCCAGGGGGGGTTATTTGGGGACGTCCCCATTGTCCCCATTGTCACCCATTGTCACCCGGTGTCCCCCGCTGTCCCCATTGTCACCCGTTGTCCCCATTGTCACCCATTGTCACTCATTGTCACCCACTGTCACCCATTGTCCCCCATTGTCACCTGTTGTCACCCGCCATCTCCATTGTCCCCCATTGTCCCCATTGTCGCCTCTTGTCCCCATTGTCACCCGTTGTCCCCCATTGTCACCCGTTGTCCCCATTGTCCCCATTGTCCCCGGTTTTGTCACCCGGTGTCACCCGTTGTCCCCCATTGTCACCCGGTGTCCCCATTGTCACCCGTTGTCACCCGTTTTGTCACCCGGTGTCACCTGTTGTCCCCCATTGTCACCCGTTGTCCCCATTGTCACCCGTTTTGTCACCCGTTTTGTCACCCGGTGTCACCCGGTGTCACCCGTTTTGTCACCTGCGCCCCCCGCAGGTAGTGCAGGACGCAGAGCCAGAGCTGGGCCGGGGTGTCCAGGAGGAGGAACCGGAACCCGGCCGAGGTGATGGAGGGGGCGTCACCCCCCTCGCTGTGTCACCCGGCGTCACCCGGCGGCACCCGCGACGGGGCGCCGAGACACCCCAAACACCCCCGAAACACCCCGAAACACCCCCAAAATACCCCAAAACACCCCCAAAACACCCCAAAGCACCCCAAAAATACCCCAAAACACCCCTGAAACACCCCAAAACACCCCAAAGCACCACAAAACACCCCCAAAACACCCCGAAACACCCCAAAAATACCCCAAAACACCCCCAAAACACCCCAAAACACCCCCAAACACCCCTGAAACACCCCAAAACACCCCCAAAACACCCTAAATCCACCCGAAACAACCCAAAACACCCCAGAAACACCCCAAAGACACCCCAAACACCCCGGAACACCCCAAAACACCCCAAAACACCCCAAAACACCCCAAAACACCCCCCAAATACCCAAAACACCCCAAAACACCCCAAAACACGCCCAAAATACCCACAAATCCACCCCAAACACCCCCAAAATACCCACAAACACACCCAAAACACCCC
>NW_028290322.1:0-30391 GCF_059628265.1 Tinamus guttatus | reverse complement strand
GGTTACAAATAAGGCGATAGGAAAAAATACTGTGGAATATTGGTCGAGTTTAAAGCTTATGAGGATCTTGAAGTTGGTGGTGAGATTTCAGTGTCAGTAGGAGGTAATTGTATTGGTTCCGGAGAGCATATAGGTGATTATGGGAATGAGACTGATGAGGAAAGCAGATTTTACATAGGAAGTAATAGTTGAAGGGGTATTTTTGTGATTGGAGAAGATGAGGGTGGAAATGATTGGCATAGAGAGGATTGTTAGTGTTAGTAGGGTTATGGTATTAAGGAGTAATAAGGTTTTTATTACTTTTACTTGGAGTTGCACCAAGATTAGTGGCTCCTAAGACCAGTGGATTACTATTATCCTTTAAAAGTAAGGGGGCTGAGAGTTTAGTCTCAGATGCAGGAGTTAGCAGTTCTTGCTGGTTAAACCGCCCCTTGGCGAATAAGGAGGTTTGAACTTCTATTTTTAGAATCACAGTCTAATGTTTGGGTTGAAACTATATTCGCATTATATATAATTTGAAATGAGTTCTGGTTTAGTGATTAAGAGAAGTATGGGTAAGGTGTGAAGGGTTATTAGTAGGTGTTCTCGTGTGGTTGTGCAGTGAATTGAGGTGATGTGAGAGGGAGGTGCTCCTCGTTGAGTAGCGAGGAATATGGTCAGGCTGTAGGAGGCGGTGAGTAGGGTTGCAAGGCCAGTTAGAATGATTGTAAAAGGGGATCATTTGAATAGGCTGATTATAATGGTAAGTTCGGCTATGAGATTGATTGTTGGGGGGAGGGCTATGTTTGTTAGGTTGGCTAGAAGTCATCATGTGCATATGAGGGGGAGTAGAGATTGTAAGCCTCGGGTTAGGATCAGGATACGACTGTGTGTACGTTCGTAGTTTGTGTTTGCCAGGCAGAATAATATGGAGGAGGTGAGGCCATGGGCGATTATAAGGGTTATGGCTCCTGAGAAGGATCATTCAGTTTGGATTATGCAGGCAGCGATTGTGAGGCCTATGTGGCTAATAGATGAGTATGCGATTAGTGATTTTAGATCAGTTTGGCGTAGGCAGATGGAGCTGGTTATTAGTGCGCCTCATAGGGCGAGGGTAAGGAACGGGTAGGAGAGGTAGGTAGTTAGTGGGCCTGTAATTGCAGTAATTCGTATGATACCATAACCACCTAATTTTAGGAGGAGGGCAGCGAGGAGTATGGATCCTGCAATGGGAGCTTCTACATGAGCTTTTGGCAGTCATAGGTGAAGTCCATATAGTGGGGCTTTAACTATAAATGCTGTTAAGAGTGCTATGCTTGATAGAATGTTAGTCCATGACGATGATGATAGGGGATGTAGAAGTTTTATGGTAGGTATGTGAAGTGTGCCTGTTTGTATGTGGAGGTGTAGAAGAGCGATTAGCAGGGGGAGGGAGCTGATTAGGGTATAAAATAAAAGATAAATGCCAGCGCTAAGACGTTCTGGTTGGTTGCCTCATCGTGTGATTAAAATTAGTGTTGGAATTAGGGTAGCTTCGAAAGAGATGTAAAATAAGGATAGTTCTGTGGATGAAAAGGCTAGGAGAATAAAGGGTTGGATAGTAATAAGAGTGGTGATGAAGATATATTTTCGTGTCATTGGTTCGGGGTGAAGGTGGTTTTGGCTGGCAATAAGTATGAGTGGAAGAAGTCAGCAGGAAAGTACTAGGAGTGGGGCTGAGATTTGATCAATACCTGATCATTGGTTTAAAAATTTGTAGGGGAAGTATGTTGGGTGCAATCATTGTAGGCTAAGGGAAGCGATTAGTAAGCTGTAGGTTGTGGTAATAGTTCAGGTGAGGTTTTTGGGGGATAGTAGGGCTGTTGGGATGAGTATTATCGTAGGGATTATAATTTTTAGCATTGTAGTAGATTTAGGTTGTGGAGATGGTCTGAGCCGTGGGTTCGGGTTGATGCTACTAGTATGGCGAGTCCTGTACCAGCTTCACAGGCAGAGAAGGTTAGTATTAGTACGGGGATGAGTGTGAATGATGGAGTTTGGGTATGGATTGGTCAGATTGAGAGGGCGATGTATAGTGAGAGTATCATGCTTTCTAGGCATAGTAGGGCTGAGATGAAGTGGGTTCGATGAAAGGCTAGTCCTAGACAGCTGAGGATGAAGGCAGAATAGAAGCTGGGGTGTACTAACATGAGAAAGTTACAGTAGTTGCTGTAATTTGCCGAGTCGAAGTCGGCTGTCTTGTATTAGACTAACTTTCTATTATTCAGCTCATTCAAGTCCTCCTTGGACCCACTCGTAGACTAATCCGAGGGTCAGTAGAAGTAGAATTAGGGAGGTTCATAGTATTGTGAGTAGTGGATTGGGGAGTTGGATTGCTCATGGGAGAGGGAGTAGTAGGGCGATTTCTAGGTCAAATAGTAAGAATAAGATTGCTACTGAGGAAGAATCGGATCGAGAATGGCAGTCGAGCTGATCCTAGGGGATCAAAGCCACATTCGTATGGAGAGAGTTTTTCGGTGTCTGGGCTTATTTGGGCTAGTCATAAGTTGATAGTAGTTAGGAGAGTGCTGAGGATTAGGGTTACTAGGAGTATAAATGTAATTATGTTTATTACTCTTCTCTGGGATGTAACCAGATTTTAAAGATTGGAAGTCAATTGTAATAATTATACTAGAAGAGTAAGATCCTCATCAGTAGATGGTGATGTAGAGGAATAATCAGATTACATCAACGAAGTGTCAGTATCAAGCAGCTGCTTCAAAGCCGAAATGATGATTAGATGTAAAATGAAATTTGACAAGGCGGAGAAGACATACGGTTAGGAAGGTGGATCCAATAATTACGTGTAATCCGTGGAATCCAGTTGCTACAAAGAATGTGGAGCCGTAAACTCCATCAGCAATAGAGAATGGAGCTTCGTGGTACTCTATGGTTTGTAGTAGGGTAAAATAAAATCCAAGGAGGATGGTTAATAGTATAGCTTGAATAGCCTGTTTTCGGTTGCATTCGGTAATGCTGTGATGGGCTCAGGTTACGGTGACTCCGGATGCTAGGAGGACGGCGGTGTTGAGTAGTGGAACTTCTATAGGGTTTAATGGAGTAATTCCAGTAGGGGGTCATAAGCCTCCGAGCTCAGGTGTAGGTGCTAGGCTTGAGTGGAAGAATGCTCAGAAAAATCCTAGGAAGAAGAAAGCTTCTGATGTAATGAATAGGACTATTCCGTATCGTAAGCCCTTTTGGACGGTCGGGGTGTGATGGCCTTGGAATGTTCCTTCTCGGACAATGTCTCGTCATCATTGGATTATAATGAGGATTAGGGATACTAGGCCTACTGAAAGTAAGTGGGTGGAGTTAAAATGAAATCATATGATTAGGCCAGAGGTCGTAAGGAGGGCTGCAATAGCTCCAAAGATGGGTCATGGGCTTGGATCTACTATGTGGTATGAGTGTGCTTGGTGTGCCATTAGATGTTTTCTTGTAAGTATAAGCTAATAAGTAGAACGAATACGTAGGCTTGGATTATTGCCACTGCTAATTCTAGAATGGTAAGTAAGAGTAGGATGGTGAAGGTTACGATGGATATAGCTGGGAAGATTTGTAGTAGGGCAATTGTAGCGGTGGAGGTGAGTTGGATTAGTAAGTGTCCTGCAGTTAAGTTTGCGGTGAGTCGGACCCCTAGGGCAATGGGACGAATGATTTGGCTGATAGTTTCGATTAGGATTAGGGCAGGAATGAGTGGGGTTGGGGTACCTTCCGGCAGAATATGGCCTAATGATGTGGAGGGTTGGTTTCGAAGTCCGGTGAGGATAGTAGCGAGTCAAAGAGGAAAAGCTAGTGCTATATTTATAGATAGTTGGGTTGTGGGAGTAAAGGTATATGGTAGTAGCCCAAGTAGGTTAGTTAGGAGAAGGAGGATTATCAGTGAAGATAGGATGAGGGCTCATTTATGACCAGGCTTGTTTAGGGGGTTTATTAGTTGTTTGGTTATTAATTTAGTCAGTCAGAGTTGTACAGTTGTCAGGCGGTTGGAGAGTCAACGGCTATTGGGGGATGGTAAGAGAATAGTAGGAAAGATTATGGAGATTATGATTAATGGGAATCCCATGAGTTGGGGACTAGCGAATTGGTCAAAGAATGTTAAGTTCATGGTCAGTATCAGGGTAGGGGTTTAAGGGTGGATTTAATTTTGTGAGATGGTGGATTGGGGAAGTACATGGTTGAGGATTTAGGTTGTATGATTAGCAGAAAGATGATTCATAGGGAGGTCATGATGAAGAATCAGGGGTTAGGATTTAATTGAGGCATATCATTAAGGAGGAGTAAAACCTCTATCTTCTAGCTTAAAAGGCTAGTGCTGTGGCATAGCTTCTTAATGATTAGTTTGAGAGGTGTGATGATCAATTCTCGAAGTATGGGAGTGGGGCTGATTCAATTACGATTGGTATGTAGCTGTGGTTAGCTCCACAGATTTCTGAGCATTGACCATAAAAAATTCCAGGCCGGGTTGCTGTGAATGAAGTTTGATTGAGTCGTCCAGGGATAGCGTCGGTTTTTACTCCGAGAGTGGGGACTGCTCAAGAGTGTAGGACATCTCCAGCGGTAACAATTACTCGGATAGGGGATTCTATGGGAATTACAACTCGGTTGTCTACTTCTAGGAGTCGGAAATGGCCTGTGGGTAGTTCTGAAGTTGGAATTATGTAAGAGTCAAATGAGAGGTCTTTAAAGTCTGTATATTCATATGATCAGTATCATTGATGGCCAATTGCCTTTAGGGTTAGATCTGGTTCATCAATTTCGTCTATTATGTATAGGATTTGGAGGGATGGAAGGGCTAGTAAGATTAGTACAATGGCGGGTAGGATAGTCCAGATAAGTTCAATTTCTTGGGCATCTACAGTATTGGAGGATAATTTTTCTGTGAGTATGAGGGTTAGAATGTATAGGACTAGGCTGCAGATGGCCAGTGCTACTATTAGAGCGTGGTCATGGAATTCGACTAGTTCTTCTATGATTGGGGATGATGCGTCTTGGAATCCAAGTTGGGATGGGTTGGCCACGTGAGATGTACAGGGGTTTAACCTGTGATTTGGTCTTGACAAGGCCATGTAATAGATTTACTAACTTCTCATAAGAAAGAAGCATAAGTGGTTAGTGCGGTTGGCTTGAAACCAACATGAGGAGGTTCGATTCCTTCCTTTCTTGGACTTGAACATATGCTGGTTCTTCAAAGGTGTGGTGAGGGGGTGGGCAGCCGTGGATTCATTCGATGTTTGTAGGGGTCAGTTCAGGTTGTTGGATTTTACGCTTAGAAGAAAATGCCTCTCAGATAATGAACATGAGTATAATGACAGCCGTTATGGAGATTAGGGAGCCAATGGAGGATATGGTGTTTCAAATGGTGTAGGCATCTGGGTAGTCAGAGTATCGTCGTGGTATTCCGGCTAGTCCTAGAAAGTGCTGTGGGAAAAAGGTTAGGTTAACTCCTGTGAATATGACTCCAAAGTGGGCTTTTGTTCAGGTTGGGTGTAGGGTGAATCCTGTGAATAGGGGGAATCAGTGTGTGAATCCGGCTAAGATAGCGAATACGGCTCCTATGGATAGGACATAGTGGAAGTGTGCAACTACGTAGTATGTGTCGTGTAGAGCAATGTCAAGTGAGGAGTTGGCTAGTACGATGCCAGTAAGTCCTCCAATGGTAAAGAGGAAAATAAAGCCTAGGGCTCAGAGGATTGGAGGGTCTCATTTGATTGTACCTCCATGAAGGGTAGCTAGTCAGCTAAAGACTTTGATACCAGTGGGGATGGCAATAATTATAGTGGCGGATGTAAAGTAGGCTCGTGTATCAACGTCTATTCCGACGGTAAATATATGGTGAGCTCATACGATGAAGCCTAGGAATCCAATGGATAGTATGGCTCAGACTATTCCTATATATCCGAAGGGTTCTTTTTTTCCAGCGTAATAGGCAACTACATGGGAGATAATTCCGAATCCTGGGAGAATGAGGATATAAACTTCTGGGTGGCCAAAAAATCAGAATAGATGTTGGTATAGAATAGGGTCTCCTCCTCCTGCAGGGTCGAAGAATGAGGTATTGAGATTTCGGTCAGTAAGGAGCATAGTAATGCCAGCAGCTAGTACTGGGAGGGATAATAGTAGGAGGATAGCAGTAATTAGGACGGATCACACAAATAGTGGGGTTTGGTATTGTGATAAGGCTGGGGGTTTTATATTGATAGCGGTAGTAATAAAGTTAATTGCTCCGAGGATAGAAGATACTCCAGCGAGATGTAAGGAGAAGATAGCTAGGTCTACAGAGGGACCTGCGTGGGCTATATTCCCGGCTAGTGGGGGGTAGACGGTTCATCCAGTACCCGCTCCAGCTTCAATAGTGGATGAGGCTAGTAGGAGTAGAAATGATGGTGGTAGGAGTCAGAAGCTTATGTTGTTCATTCGGGGGAAGGCCATATCAGGGGCTCCAATTATAAGTGGAACTAATCAGTTCCCAAAGCCGCCAATTATTACTGGTATAACTATGAAGAAAATTATAACGAAGGCATGGGCTGTTACGATGACGTTGTAAATTTGGTCATCACCTAGTAAAGTGCCTGGTTGGCCAAGTTCAGCGCGGATTAGTAGGCTTAGGGCTGTGCCTACTATACCTGCTCATGCACCAAAAATAAGGTACAATGTACCGATATCTTTATGGTTTGTTGAGAATAATCATCGATTGATAAAGGTCACAGGTAAGATGGCTGAGAGATTAGGCGTTAGGCTGTAGTCCTTTTTACAGAGGTTCAAGTCCTCTTCTTATCGGCTTTGTAGTGAAGTTCATGTTGGGTTGCAAACCCATCGATGTGCAATAGAAGTGCACCGAAGCCTGGTAGGCAGAAGCCTGTTGGATGGGGCACTTAGCTGTTAACTAAGGGGTTGTGGGATCAAAGCCCACCTGTCTAGTGAGGCTTTAGCTTAATAAAAGCGTCCGATTTGCATTCGGGAGATACAGGTTAATGTCCTGTTGGCTTTAGCAGAAACTAAGAGGATTTAACTCTTATTTAAAGCTTTGAAGGCCTTTGGTTTATCTATTATCCTAAGTTTCTAGAACAAGGAGAAGATTATGGGGGATAGGGGGATGAGGGTGATGCAGAGAGAAGTAAGAATTGCGGTGGGGGTATGGGAGGCTTTATTAATATATCATAATTTTATGTAATTAGAGGAGTTCGGGGCCAGAGTAATTGTGGAATGATATGTTAGGCGTAAGTAGAAGAATAATCCCAGGAGCGAGAGTATGGAGATGACAATGGCTGTGGGTGTCATTTCTTGAATAGTTAATTCTTGGAGGATTATTCATTTGGGTAAGAAGCCCAATAGTGGGGGGAGTCCCGCTAGGGATAGGAGAGTTAGTATTAGGCTGGTATTCAGTGCTGGAGCTTTGGTCCATGAGGTTATTAGTATGGAGAGATTTGTAGCTTTGGTTATATTTAATGAGAGGAATACAGGCGTTGTTATGATTATATATAAGTAGAAGGTTAAGATGGCAAGGTTGGGGTTATAGATGATGATTGTAGTAGTTCAGCCAAGGTGGGAGATAGAGGAGAAGGCTAGGATTTTTCGGGTTTGGGTTTGATTTAATCCCATTCATCCGCCGATCATTGTGGAGGCAATAGCTATAGTTATGATGATGGTAGGGTTTAGTGAGGGTGCGATAAGGATTAGGATTGTTAGTGGTGGGAGTTTGATTATTGTCGATAGTAGAAGAGCAGTGATTAGTGAGGTTCCTTGTAGTACTTCTGGGAACCAAAAGTGGAAGGGTACTAGACCCAGTTTTATGGCGATAGAGGCTGTCAGTAATAAGGAGGATGTGGGATTGGTTAATTGGGTAATGTCTCATTGACCAGTGTCTCAGGCATTAATTATACTGGAGAATAGTATTAGGGCAGAAGCTGAGGCTTGGACCAAAAAGTATTTGATGGAGGCTTCTACAGCTCGTGGGTGGTGGGATTTGGAGATTAGGGGAATGGTAGCGAGAGTGTTGATTTCTAGTCCAGTTCAAGCTAGGATTCAGTGGCTGCTGGACATAGTAATAGTGGATCCCAGGGTAATGCTGGCCAGTGAAATTAGCTTGGTGTGAGGGTACATTAGTAAAGGAGGGAGTTAAACCATCGTTTTCGGGGTATGGGCCCGATAGCTTAGTTAGCTGACTTTACTAGGAAATAATATAGAGGAAGTATGGGGAGTTTTGATCTCCTTTGTGTAGGTTCGATTCCTGCTTTTCTAATTAGCTAAGGAAATGAGAGGATTGGTAGACCTCTATGTTCACTTTATCATAGTGACCCTTAGGTTCAGGCACATTTCCATGGGTAGGTATTGCATCTTAGGCATGGGGGTAGGCCTGCGAATGAAATTGGTATATACTTGTATGTCAGAGGCAAAAGGCTAGGGTAAGGGGTAGGAAATTTTTTCATAGTAGATGTATTAATTGATCATAGCGGAATCGTGGGTAAGAAGCTCGTACTCATAAGAATCCTGAGGTTAAAAGTAGAGTTTTTACGGCTAGGATTATGGGGAAAAGCTGGTAGGGTAGGCTTAGTGAACTAGGATTGATGAATAGGATTGTGGTTATGGCATTTATTAATATAATGTTAGCATATTCTGCTAGGAAGAATAGGGCAAATGGGCCAGCAGAGTATTCAACGTTAAACCCTGAGACTAGTTCTGATTCTCCTTCTGTCAGGTCGAAAGGGGCTCGATTGGTTTCTGCAAGTGTAGAGATATACCATATTATTGTTAAGGGTCAGGTAGCAAAGATAAGGTATAGGGGTTCTTGAGTTGTTGCTAGGGTGTTGAGGGTATAGTTTCCGCTTAGGGTGATGATTGATAATAAGATAATTGCTAGGGTTACTTCATAAGAGATTGTTTGTGCTACAGCTCGTAGGGCACCAATTAGAGCGTATTTTGAGTTAGAAGCTCAGCCTGATCATAGAATAGAGTATACGGCTAAACTTGATATAGAGAGTAGAAATAATAGTCCAAGGTTTATGTCTGAGAGTGGGAATGGAATGGGTAGGGGAATTCAGATGGTGAGAGCTAGGAGCAGAGCTAGAATTGGGGTTATTGTGAATAAAAGAGGGGAAGATGTTGAAGGACGAACGGGTTCTTTGATGAAGAGTTTAACTCCATCTGCGATGGGTTGAAGTAATCCAAATGGGCCAACAATATTAGGCCCCTTTCGGGCTTGTATGTAGCTTAAGATTTTTCGTTCAAGTAATGTAAGAAATGCCACTGCAATGAGAATAGGAATAACATATGATAGGGATATGAGCAAATAATTTACAGTGTACATGGTGTGTGCAGCTAGAGAGAGGATTTGAACCTCTGGATAAAGGGCTTAAGCCTTTTGCATTTGCCAAGCTCTGCCACGCTAGCTATCCTTTATCTAGGATGTTCGGTGGTTTGATTCATTCTTATTAGTTCAGTTGTGTTCACTAATTAGAAGGGGGGCATGTCAGTGAACATAGGCCCCACTGCCCCGGTCCTTTCGTACTAGGGGAAGTAAAAGCATAGATAGAAACCGACCTGGATTGCTCCGGTCTGAACTCAGATCACGTAGGACTGTTAATCGTTGAACAAACGAACCCTTAATAGCGGCTGCACCATTAGGTTGTCCTGATCCAACATCGAGGTCGTAAACCTCCTTGTCGATAGGGGCTCTTGAAGGAGATTGCGCTGTTATCCCTGGGGTAGCTTGGTTCATTGGTCAATTATATTGGGTCTGATTACTATTAGTACTTTGAGGGGTATAATCTAGGTTAAGATTATGTGATCTTATTTTTTGGAGGCTAGTCTATACTCCAAGGTCGCCCCAACCAAAAAATTAGGACCATTGAGTGCAAGAGGGTGGGCCTTGAAGGTTTAGAGAGTGGTGGCATTGGTCTAGAATTTTTAAGTTCCACAGGGTCTTCTCGTCTTATGATGATATTCCTGCTTTTGCACAGGGAGATCAATTTCATTGATTATCTGCAAGAGACAGTTAAGACCTCGTTTAGCCATTCATACAGGTCTCGATTTATGAGACAATTGATTGCGCTACCTTCGCACGGTTAGGATACCGCGGCCGTTAAACCTTAGTCACTGGGCAGGCATCACCTTCAATACTTGTGTAAGCTGAAGGCTATGTTTTTGGTAAACAGTCGGGCCTTGGGCTTGCCGAGTTCCTTTTGCAGATTTAAATCTTTCTGGGGGCGCTCCAGGGTAGGTGTAACAGGTTAGTTAAATATTCGGTCTTGTGGAGTTGTGGTATAAGTCGTACTGTTAATAATAGTTTAGTATGTAAGCTTGCGCCTAGAGAGGGGGGTCCCCTTCAAATTACTCATTTTAGCATGAATTCTCCTATGGTCATAGGTTGGTCTGCTAGTGGTGAGGGATTCACGGTGTTTTTGGTATTTTTGGAGATATGAGCTTTAACGCACTCTTGATTGATGGCTGCTTGAAGGCCTACATGTAAAAGGAGTAGTTTGTATTATCCTCTGGTTTAGGTTGTGTCCTGATTTAAAGGAGCTGTACCTCCTTTAAATTACTCCTAAATATCTCATTGTAGTAATTTAGTATATCTGGAGGGGAAAATTTAGGGAGGAACTTACATTCGTTTCGCAGGCAACCAGCTATCACCTAGCTCGATTGGCTTTTCACCTCTACTAACAAGTCATCCCACTCTTTTGCCACAGAGACGGGTTTGCTCATGATAGCTGCTTGTAGGTAGCTCGCATAGGTTTCGGGATGGCAAGCTAAAGTTCATTATGCTTGATTATTCTTGCTAAATCATGATGCAAAAGGTACAAGAGTTGGTCTTTGCTGTTTTATGCTTGGTTTTTCACTGCTATTTCAACTTTCCCTCACGGTACAAATTTTCTATTGCGTCAAGTAACTTTTCTATCGCCTATACTAGGTGTAGAAAAATGTTTTAATTGTTTTGTAGAGAAATTTAGTGTTGTGATTAATTGGTTTGAGCTAGAGTTGGCATCAGGTCGGTCCTAGTTAGAAGACATCTTTCAGGTGTAAGCTGAATGCTTTGCAATTATAGCTACGTCCTGATATGCTAAGTACACCTTCCGGTACACTTACCTTGTTACGACTTACCTCATCTTCAGCTTTGGTTTAGATCATTATTTATGTGGATAATTGCTTGTGAGGAGGGTGACGGGCGGTATGTACGTGCCCTAGAGCCAGTTTAAGGTGAACTTTCTGGTTTCATCTTACTGCTAAATCCGCCTTCTAAGGGGTTTTCATTACCTTGTTCGTTGAAGAATTATTCTATATTAGAAAATGTAGCCCATTTCTTCCATCTCATTCGCTATACCTTGACCTGTCTTGTTAGCGGAGGGCTGTTGTGCTCGCTATTGAACTCTCATTTAGGCGGGCTGGTGACGGCGGTATGTAGGCTGTTTGGGCAAGGGATGGTCGGGTGTATCGTGGAGTATCGATTATAGAACAGGCTCCTCTAGGTGGGTTTAGGGCACCGCCAAGTCCTTAGAGTTTTAAGCGTTTGTGCTCGTAGTTCTCGGGCGGATGTTTTGGTAGGGGTAAACATCTAGATTTAGGGCTAAGCATAGTGGGGTATCTAATCCCAGTTTGTTTCTTAGCTTTCGTGGAGTATAATTGGCCCTATAAGTACTGGGACCATTTTTACGTAGGGTTTTGGTACCTCTTAGGCTTGTGACAGCTTAGGTGTACTTTGGTCCGAGCTGATTAGATAACATGTTTCCACGCTTTACGCCGTGTACCATTAATTTGGGCCTCTTGTATGACCGCGGTGGCTGGCACAAGATTTACCGGCCCTAAGTCATTATAACTAAGTCAAGTTTTCACTTATGGCTTAATGTCAATTACTGCTGGAAGCCCGTGGGGGTGTGGCTGAGCAAGGTGTCTTGGGCTACTACGAGGAGAATATGGTGTGCCTGATACCTGCTCCTCTTACTTCTAGTAGAGTAGAAGTTTATGAGGGCATTTACACTGGAGTGCGGATACTTGCATGTATATGTCTAATGATAATTAATGGTAAGGTTAGGACTAAGTCTTTTGTCCTTGGGTTGGGTAAACCATCTTGGCATCTTCAGTGTCATGCTTTGCGTTAAGCTACAAGGACGTATTGGTTTCGCTGCCTATGTTTTTATTTGGGCAGGCTGATTCGTTTATGTTTTTTGGTTTAAATTGTGCAGGGAGTTTTGGGATGGGGAGGAGAATAGTGGTTGTCATGGTTATGGTGTGAAAATAGGGGGAAGTTGGCTGGAGAGGGTTGGTGAAAATGGGTTGAAAAAATTTTTTGAAAAAAAAATTTTTTTAAAATTTTTTGAAAAAAAAATTTTTTTTAGTAGTAACTTTAGGAGTGACAAAAATATAAAAAAATGAAAAAAATTGTAAAAAAATCAAAAAAAATGTTGTAAATTGAAGCTATAGTTTTTCTCTAATTTTGAAAAAAATTAGAGAAAAATAGAGCATTGGAAATTGGGTTTTAATGTCCGACAAGCATTCACTATTATACCCCAATTAGTTGGGGGTGGATCAAGATCAACCAAATGCGGATGGCAAGTGCATCAGTGTCCGAATGATTCCACATATACGCCGACCGTCTCATTAATCGGTCCCGGAACAGAGACGCATTACGAAGACCATTGATGTCCAGACCTAAATTGTTGGCTTTCTGACTATGCATAGTATGGGGGCACGTTGAAGTAGCAGAGAAAAAAAAAGGGAGCTAGATGGACGGAAGAGTTAAAAATGTCGAGATTATGGGAGAATATGGTGCATCTCACATACCAGAAGCCTTTTAAAAAGCATTCTGTGGGGATTAAGCCATTAGGGACCCTGAAGTAGGAACCAGAGGTGCGTGAACCATTGTATATTAAATGTAGGTTCCTGAAACTAGAGCATACGGGATCTAACCATGCAAGCGGTTGCTGATTTCTCGTGAGGGGAGGAGACTAGAAATCCATCTGATACTGGACGTTTGACTGCTTGACTGTTATGAGCATATATAGAAATTTAGTGATTGGTGGAAGATCATGAACTGAATAAGGGATTTAAGGCTATATTGGATTAATCACTATAAATGGGTTAAGTAAATTAATGTCCTATAAAACATAGTATGAGGGGATGATTAATGTCCTATATAAATGTATGCACGATAATACATAGAAATACTAAGTAGTACCTCTATGGGGGGGTAGGGGGGGTAGATCTATAGGTGTTCTTGTAGTTGAGTACAACGGCAGTTTTTCAGACTGCAGCCCTTGGATTGTAGCCAAGCAAGAATTATGACGTACTTTGTATCTTTCTTAGGGGTTTGCTTTATTTTAGGTGCTTTGGCAGTGGCATCAAACCCATCGCCGCAGTATGGGGCGATGGGTCTGGTGGTGGCATCTGTGGTAGGGTGTGGGTGGTTGCTGAGTTTGGGGGTATCTTTTATCTCATTGGCCTTATTTTTGGTATATTTGGGGGGCATGCTGGTGGTGTTTGTGTACTGTGTGTCTTTGGCTGCGGATCCTTATGTTGAGGCTTGGGGAGATTGACGAGTTTTAGGGTATGGGGTGGGGTTTGTAGTGGTAATTCTAATGGGTGGGGTGGTGTGAGATTTTGTGGGGTTAGAGGAGTGATGGGTAGGAACGGTGGATTGTGGGGGGAGTGCTGTGGTCCGAGTGGATTTTAGTGGAGTAGCTATGTTTTATTCTTGGGGAGCGGGGATGTTTGTAGTGGCGGGGTGAGGTTTGTTTTTGACACTGTTTGTGGTGTTGGAGTTGGTGCGGGGTCTGTCATGTGGGGCAGTTCGGGCAGTTTAGGTGTGGGGGAGTCAGAAGGTAGTTTAGTGGAGAATACCAGCTTTGGGAGCTGGAGGTAGAGGTTTAAGTCCTCTCTTTCTGAGATGTTGAGGTTGGTGAATTGTGGTGGAGAAAATAGGGGGAAGTTGGCTGGAGAGGGTTGGTGAAAATGGGTTGAAAAAATTTTTTGAAAAAAAAAATTTTTTTAAAATTTTTTGAAAAAAAAAATTTTTTTAGTAGTAACTTTAGGAGTGACAAAAATATAAAAAAATGAAAAAAATTGTAAAAAAATCAAAAAAAATGTTGTAAATTGAAGCTATAGTTTTTCTCTAATTTTGAAAAAAATTAGAGAAAAATAGAGCATTGGAAATTGGGTTTTATATGTCCGACAAGCATTCACTATTATACCCCAATTAGTTGGGGGTGGATCAAGATCAACCAAATGCGGATGGCAAGTGCATCAGTGTCCGAATGATTCCACATATACGCCGACCGTCTCATTAATCGGTCCCGGAACAGAGACGCATTACGAAGACCATTGATGTCCAGACCTAAATTGTTGGCTTTCTGACTATGCATAGTATGGGGGCACGTTGAAGTAGCAGAGAAAAAAAAAAGAGAGCTAGATGGACGGAAGAGTTAAAAATGTCGAGATTATGGGAGAATATGGTGCATCTCACATACCAGAAGCCTTTTAAAAAGCATTCTGTGGGGATTAAGCCATTAGGGACCCTGAAGTAGGAACCAGAGGTGCGTGAACCATTGTATATTAAATGTAGGTTCCTGAAACTAGAGCATACGGGATCTAACCATGCAAGCGGTTGCTGATTTCTCGTGAGGGGAGGAGACTAGAAATCCATCTGATACTGGACGTTTGACTGCTTGACTGTTATGAGCATATATAGAAATTTAGTGATTGGTGGAAGATCATGAACTGAATAAGGGATTTAAGGCTATATTGGATTAATCATCATATATGGGTTAGATAAATTAATGCCCTATAAAACATAGTATGAGGAAGTGATTAATGTCCTATATAAATGTATGCACGATAATACATAGAAATACTAAGTAGTACCTCTATGGGGGGGTAGGGGGGGGTAGATCTATAGGTGTTCTTGTAGTTGAGTACAACGGCAGTTTTTCAGACTGCAGCCCTTGGATTGTAGCCAAGCAAGAATTATGATGTACTTTGTATCTTTCTTAGGGGTTTGCTTTATTTTAGGTGCTTTGGCAGTGGCATCAAACCCATCGCCGCAGTATGGGGCGATGGGTCTGGTGGTGGCATCTGTGGTAGGGTGTGGGTGGTTGCTGAGTTTGGGGGTATCTTTTATCTCATTGGCCTTATTTTTGGTATATTTGGGGGGCATGCTGGTGGTGTTTGTGTACTGTGTGTCTTTGGCTGCGGATCCTTATGTTGAGGCTTGGGGAGATTGACGAGTTTTAGGGTATGGGGTGGGGTTTGTAGTGGTAATTCTAATGGGTGGGGTGGTGTGAGATTTTGTGGGGTTAGAGGAGTGATGGGTAGGAACGGTGGATTGTGGGGGGAGTGCTGTGGTCCGAGTGGATTTTAGTGGAGTAGCTATGTTTTATTCTTGGGGAGCGGGGATGTTTGTAGTGGCGGGGTGAGGTTTGTTTTTGACACTGTTTGTGGTGTTGGAGTTGGTGCGGGGTCTGTCATGTGGGGCAGTTCGGGCAGTTTAGGTGTGGGGGAGTCAGAAGGTAGTTTAGTGGAGAATACCAGCTTTGGGAGCTGGAGGTAGAGGTTTAAGTCCTCTCTTTCTGAGATGTTGAGGTTGGTGAGTTTTCTAGTGTTTATTATCCCTCTGTTTTCTTCCTTTACTTTTTCCTTACCTTTCCCTTTAAATTTTTCCCCCCCCCCCTTCCCCCCCCCCATTCTGTAATTAGGCGGGGGGAAAGATACTCTAAGAAGAACAATTCTTCAATTTTTGGTTTACAAGACCAATGTTTTAATAAACTATTAGAGTATTAATAGAGGATTTTGTTTTCTAGGGTTGCAATGGTGGGGAATAGGAAGAGTAGTGTGAGGAAGTAGGTGAAAGAAGCTACTTGTCCGATAATGATGAATGGATGTTCTACAGGTTGGCTCCCGATTCATGTTAGGATGAGTAGATTGGTAAATAGAAGTCAGAATAGTGTTTGAGATAGGGGCCGAAAAGTTATGGAGCGTAGTTTGGATTTGTGGAGGAGTGGAATGAGGAGGAGGATTAAAATGGAGGCGGTTAGGGCCAGTACACCTCCTAGTTTATTGGGGATTGATCGTAAAATTGCGTATGCAAATAGGAAGTATCATTCTGGTTTAATATGTGGAGGTGTGGTTAGTGGATTGGCTGGGGTAAAGTTTTCTGGGTCTCCTAGAAGGTTTGGGAAGAAGAAGGTGAGGGTTAAGAGTGGGATAAATAGTAAGATGAATCCTAGAATGTCTTTTGTGGTAAAATAGGGGTGAAATGGAATTTTGTCGCAATGGGAGATGATTCCTAGGGGATTATTAGAGCCGGATTCGTGGAGGAAAGTTAGGTGAATGATTGAGAGGCTTGCGATGAGGAAAGGTAAGAGGAAGTGAAGGGCGAAGAATCGCGTTAGGGTGGGGTTGTCTACGGAAAATCCTCCTCAGGCTCATTCAACAAGGGTTTGGCCGATGTAGGGAATGGCTGAAAGAAGATTAGTGATAACGGTAGCTCCTCAGAAGGATATTTGTCCTCATGGCAGAACATAGCCTACAAAAGCTGTGGCTATAAGTGTAAAGAGTAGGATAACTCCAGTATTTCATGTCTCTTTGTAGAGGTATGAGCCATAGTATAGTCCTCGTCCAATATGTAAGTAGATGCAGATAAAGAAGAAGGAGGCTCCGTTTGCGTGAAGATTACGGATAAGTCAGCCATATTGGATGTCTCGGCAGATATGGGCTACAGAGTGAAAGGCTAGGGAGGTGTCGGCTGTATAGTGAGTGGCTAGTAGTAATCCAGTTAGGATTTGTGTAATGAGACAGATTCCTAGTAAGGATCCGAAGTTCCATCAGGTTGAAATGTTTGAGGGGGATGGTAGGTCAATTAGGGAGTTGTTGATGATTTTAAGTAGGGGGTGTGATTTTCGGATGTTTGGGGCCATTAGTTAAGTAGAAGTAAGATAAAGATTGACAAGGCAAAGGAGCTTAGGTAGGTTTTAATTAATCCTGAGTGTAATGGGGTGCAGGATTTTGTGGCTAAGAGTTGGATATCGGCAAGTCCTTCTGGTCCGATTTTTTTGCATCATGATAAGTCAATTAGGTGGGATGCAATTTTTTGTCCAGAGTTGAGGAGTTTAGTGGAGGTTGTTCGGTGGCTAAGTGGGTTGAAGTAACCTAATGTTAGAGAGAAGTTCATTAGGGTATTTTGGTTAGGGAGAGTAAGGTTGTGGGTTAGGTTTGTTAGTTCTAGGGCTAAGAGGATACCTAGGATTGTGACTAGGAGAGCGGCAATTTTGATGATGGTGGGTATTGTTATTGGAAGTGTTTTTGTGGGAAGTATGTTGGATGAGATTAGAATACCTGCAGTAATGCTTCCTAAAGCGAGGCGGGTCATGGGGTTTAGGATATTAGGTATGTTTTCGTTAATGGGGGCTGTAGGGGTGATTCGACAATATCCGGTTTGAACTATAAGAGTTATTCGTAGACTGTATGTAGCTGTAAATGATGTAGCGAGTAATGTAAGTAGTAGGGCTCAAGAGTTTAGGTAGGAATTGTTGAGGCTCTCGATGATAAGGTCTTTGGAGTAGAACCCGGCTAAGAAGGGGGTGCCGATCAGGGCAAGGTTGCCGATGGTGAGGCAGGAAGAGGTTATGGGGAGAAGTTTTTGTAATCCACCTATTTTTCGGATGTCTTGTTCTCCGGCAAGGTTGTGGATAATTGAGCCTGAGCATAGGAATAGTATGGCTTTGAAGAAGGCGTGAGTGGAGATGTGTAGGAATGCTAGTTGAGGGAGGTTAAGACCGATGGTTACTATTATTAGTCCGAGTTGGCTAGATGTAGAGAAAGCAATGATTTTTTTAATATCATTTTGTGTTAATGCGCAGATAGCTGCAAATATAGTGGAGATAGCACCTAAACATAAGCACAGGGTTAGGGCTGTTGGGGAGTTGGAGAACATGGGGTGGGTGCGAATAAGTAGGAAGATGCCGGCTACAACTATAGTGCTTGAGTGTAATAGGGCAGATACTGTGTGTGGGGCCTTCTATGGCAGCAGGGAGTCATGGGTGAAGACCAAATTGTGCGGATTTGCCGGTAGCAGCAATAATTAATCCTAGGAGTGGGAGGATGGGGATTTGATTGTTGTGTTGGGGTTGGATGTCTCATGAGTTAATAGAGGAGGCTAGTCAGGCTATGCATATAATAAGTCCAATATCTCCAATTCGGTTGTAGATGATTGCTTGGAGGGCGGCAGTATTAGCGTCAGTTCGTCCGTGTCATCAACCAATTAGGAGAAAGGATATAATGCCTACTCCTTCTCAGCCGATAAAAAGTATGAATATGTTGTTGGCGACTGTTAGGACGAGTATAGCAATTAGGAATATGAGGAGGTATAAGAAGAATTTAGTGATAGAGGGGTCTGAAGCTATGTATCAGGTTGCGAATTGTATAATTGATCAGGTTACAAATAAGGCGATAGGAAAAAATACTGTGGAATATTGGTCGAGTTTAAAGCTTATGAGGATCTTGAAGTTGGTGGTGAGATTTCAGTGTCAGTAGGAGGTAATTGTATTGGTTCCGGAGAGCATATAGGTGATTATGGGAATGAGACTGATGAGGAAAGCAGATTTTACATAGGAAGTAATAGTTGAAGGGGTATTTTTGTGATTGGAGAAGATGAGGGTGGAAATGATTGGCATAGAGAGGATTGTTAGTGTTAGTAGGGTTATGGTATTAAGGAGTAATAAGGTTTTTATTACTTTTACTTGGAGTTGCACCAAGATTAGTGGCTCCTAAGACCAGTGGATTACTATTATCCTTTAAAAGTAAGGGGGCTGAGAGTTTAGTCTCAGATGCAGGAGTTAGCAGTTCTTGCTGGTTAAACCGCCCCTTGGCGAATAAGGAGGTTTGAACTTCTATTTTTAGAATCACAGTCTAATGTTTGGGTTGAAACTATATTCGCATTATATATAATTTGAAATGAGTTCTGGTTTAGTGATTAAGAGAAGTATGGGTAAGGTGTGAAGGGTTATTAGTAGGTGTTCTCGTGTGGTTGTGCAGTGAATTGAGGTGATGTGAGAGGGAGGTGCTCCTCGTTGAGTAGCGAGGAATATGGTCAGGCTGTAGGAGGCGGTGAGTAGGGTTGCAAGGCCAGTTAGAATGATTGTAAAAGGGGATCATTTGAATAGGCTGATTATAATGGTAAGTTCGGCTATGAGATTGATTGTTGGGGGGAGGGCTATGTTTGTTAGGTTGGCTAGAAGTCATCATGTGCATATGAGGGGGAGTAGAGATTGTAAGCCTCGGGTTAGGATCAGGATACGACTGTGTGTACGTTCGTAGTTTGTGTTTGCCAGGCAGAATAATATGGAGGAGGTGAGGCCATGGGCGATTATAAGGGTTATGGCTCCTGAGAAGGATCATTCAGTTTGGATTATGCAGGCAGCGATTGTGAGGCCTATGTGGCTAATAGATGAGTATGCGATTAGTGATTTTAGATCAGTTTGGCGTAGGCAGATGGAGCTGGTTATTAGTGCGCCTCATAGGGCGAGGGTAAGGAACGGGTAGGAGAGGTAGGTAGTTAGTGGGCCTGTAATTGCAGTAATTCGTATGATACCATAACCACCTAATTTTAGGAGGAGGGCAGCGAGGAGTATGGATCCTGCAATGGGAGCTTCTACATGAGCTTTTGGCAGTCATAGGTGAAGTCCATATAGTGGGGCTTTAACTATAAATGCTGTTAAGAGTGCTATGCTTGATAGAATGTTAGTCCATGACGATGATGATAGGGGATGTAGAAGTTTTATGGTAGGTATGTGAAGTGTGCCTGTTTGTATGTGGAGGTGTAGAAGAGCGATTAGCAGGGGGAGGGAGCTGATTAGGGTATAAAATAAAAGATAAATGCCAGCGCTAAGACGTTCTGGTTGGTTGCCTCATCGTGTGATTAAAATTAGTGTTGGAATTAGGGTAGCTTCGAAAGAGATGTAAAATAAGGATAGTTCTGTGGATGAAAAGGCTAGGAGAATAAAGGGTTGGATAGTAATAAGAGTGGTGATGAAGATATATTTTCGTGTCATTGGTTCGGGGTGAAGGTGGTTTTGGCTGGCAATAAGTATGAGTGGAAGAAGTCAGCAGGAAAGTACTAGGAGTGGGGCTGAGATTTGATCAATACCTGATCATTGGTTTAAAAATTTGTAGGGGAAGTATGTTGGGTGCAATCATTGTAGGCTAAGGGAAGCGATTAGTAAGCTGTAGGTTGTGGTAATAGTTCAGGTGAGGTTTTTGGGGGATAGTAGGGCTGTTGGGATGAGTATTATCGTAGGGATTATAATTTTTAGCATTGTAGTAGATTTAGGTTGTGGAGATGGTCTGAGCCGTGGGTTCGGGTTGATGCTACTAGTATGGCGAGTCCTGTACCAGCTTCACAGGCAGAGAAGGTTAGTATTAGTACGGGGATGAGTGTGAATGATGGAGTTTGGGTATGGATTGGTCAGATTGAGAGGGCGATGTATAGTGAGAGTATCATGCTTTCTAGGCATAGTAGGGCTGAGATGAAGTGGGTTCGATGAAAGGCTAGTCCTAGACAGCTGAGGATGAAGGCAGAATAGAAGCTGGGGTGTACTAACATGAGAAAGTTACAGTAGTTGCTGTAATTTGCCGAGTCGAAGTCGGCTGTCTTGTATTAGACTAACTTTCTATTATTCAGCTCATTCAAGTCCTCCTTGGACCCACTCGTAGACTAATCCGAGGGTCAGTAGAAGTAGAATTAGGGAGGTTCATAGTATTGTGAGTAGTGGATTGGGGAGTTGGATTGCTCATGGGAGAGGGAGTAGTAGGGCGATTTCTAGGTCAAATAGTAAGAATAAGATTGCTACTGAGGAAGAATCGGATCGAGAATGGCAGTCGAGCTGATCCTAGGGGATCAAAGCCACATTCGTATGGAGAGAGTTTTTCGGTGTCTGGGCTTATTTGGGCTAGTCATAAGTTGATAGTAGTTAGGAGAGTGCTGAGGATTAGGGTTACTAGGAGTATAAATGTAATTATGTTTATTACTCTTCTCTGGGATGTAACCAGATTTTAAAGATTGGAAGTCAATTGTAATAATTATACTAGAAGAGTAAGATCCTCATCAGTAGATGGTGATGTAGAGGAATAATCAGATTACATCAACGAAGTGTCAGTATCAAGCAGCTGCTTCAAAGCCGAAATGATGATTAGATGTAAAATGAAATTTGACAAGGCGGAGAAGACATACGGTTAGGAAGGTGGATCCAATAATTACGTGTAATCCGTGGAATCCAGTTGCTACAAAGAATGTGGAGCCGTAAACTCCATCAGCAATAGAGAATGGAGCTTCGTGGTACTCTATGGTTTGTAGTAGGGTAAAATAAAATCCAAGGAGGATGGTTAATAGTATAGCTTGAATAGCCTGTTTTCGGTTGCATTCGGTAATGCTGTGATGGGCTCAGGTTACGGTGACTCCGGATGCTAGGAGGACGGCGGTGTTGAGTAGTGGAACTTCTATAGGGTTTAATGGAGTAATTCCAGTAGGGGGTCATAAGCCTCCGAGCTCAGGTGTAGGTGCTAGGCTTGAGTGGAAGAATGCTCAGAAAAATCCTAGGAAGAAGAAAGCTTCTGATGTAATGAATAGGACTATTCCGTATCGTAAGCCCTTTTGGACGGTCGGGGTGTGATGGCCTTGGAATGTTCCTTCTCGGACAATGTCTCGTCATCATTGGATTATAATGAGGATTAGGGATACTAGGCCTACTGAAAGTAAGTGGGTGGAGTTAAAATGAAATCATATGATTAGGCCAGAGGTCGTAAGGAGGGCTGCAATAGCTCCAAAGATGGGTCATGGGCTTGGATCTACTATGTGGTATGAGTGTGCTTGGTGTGCCATTAGATGTTTTCTTGTAAGTATAAGCTAATAAGTAGAACGAATACGTAGGCTTGGATTATTGCCACTGCTAATTCTAGAATGGTAAGTAAGAGTAGGATGGTGAAGGTTACGATGGATATAGCTGGGAAGATTTGTAGTAGGGCAATTGTAGCGGTGGAGGTGAGTTGGATTAGTAAGTGTCCTGCAGTTAAGTTTGCGGTGAGTCGGACCCCTAGGGCAATGGGACGAATGATTTGGCTGATAGTTTCGATTAGGATTAGGGCAGGAATGAGTGGGGTTGGGGTACCTTCCGGCAGAATATGGCCTAATGATGTGGAGGGTTGGTTTCGAAGTCCGGTGAGGATAGTAGCGAGTCAAAGAGGAAAAGCTAGTGCTATATTTATAGATAGTTGGGTTGTGGGAGTAAAGGTATATGGTAGTAGCCCAAGTAGGTTAGTTAGGAGAAGGAGGATTATCAGTGAAGATAGGATGAGGGCTCATTTATGACCAGGCTTGTTTAGGGGGTTTATTAGTTGTTTGGTTATTAATTTAGTCAGTCAGAGTTGTACAGTTGTCAGGCGGTTGGAGAGTCAACGGCTATTGGGGGATGGTAAGAGAATAGTAGGAAAGATTATGGAGATTATGATTAATGGGAATCCCATGAGTTGGGGACTAGCGAATTGGTCAAAGAATGTTAAGTTCATGGTCAGTATCAGGGTAGGGGTTTAAGGGTGGATTTAATTTTGTGAGATGGTGGATTGGGGAAGTACATGGTTGAGGATTTAGGTTGTATGATTAGCAGAAAGATGATTCATAGGGAGGTCATGATGAAGAATCAGGGGTTAGGATTTAATTGAGGCATATCATTAAGGAGGAGTAAAACCTCTATCTTCTAGCTTAAAAGGCTAGTGCTGTGGCATAGCTTCTTAATGATTAGTTTGAGAGGTGTGATGATCAATTCTCGAAGTATGGGAGTGGGGCTGATTCAATTACGATTGGTATGTAGCTGTGGTTAGCTCCACAGATTTCTGAGCATTGACCATAAAAAATTCCAGGCCGGGTTGCTGTGAATGAAGTTTGATTGAGTCGTCCAGGGATAGCGTCGGTTTTTACTCCGAGAGTGGGGACTGCTCAAGAGTGTAGGACATCTCCAGCGGTAACAATTACTCGGATAGGGGATTCTATGGGAATTACAACTCGGTTGTCTACTTCTAGGAGTCGGAAATGGCCTGTGGGTAGTTCTGAAGTTGGAATTATGTAAGAGTCAAATGAGAGGTCTTTAAAGTCTGTATATTCATATGATCAGTATCATTGATGGCCAATTGCCTTTAGGGTTAGATCTGGTTCATCAATTTCGTCTATTATGTATAGGATTTGGAGGGATGGAAGGGCTAGTAAGATTAGTACAATGGCGGGTAGGATAGTCCAGATAAGTTCAATTTCTTGGGCATCTACAGTATTGGAGGATAATTTTTCTGTGAGTATGAGGGTTAGAATGTATAGGACTAGGCTGCAGATGGCCAGTGCTACTATTAGAGCGTGGTCATGGAATTCGACTAGTTCTTCTATGATTGGGGATGATGCGTCTTGGAATCCAAGTTGGGATGGGTTGGCCACGTGAGATGTACAGGGGTTTAACCTGTGATTTGGTCTTGACAAGGCCATGTAATAGATTTACTAACTTCTCATAAGAAAGAAGCATAAGTGGTTAGTGCGGTTGGCTTGAAACCAACATGAGGAGGTTCGATTCCTTCCTTTCTTGGACTTGAACATATGCTGGTTCTTCAAAGGTGTGGTGAGGGGGTGGGCAGCCGTGGATTCATTCGATGTTTGTAGGGGTCAGTTCAGGTTGTTGGATTTTACGCTTAGAAGAAAATGCCTCTCAGATAATGAACATGAGTATAATGACAGCCGTTATGGAGATTAGGGAGCCAATGGAGGATATGGTGTTTCAAATGGTGTAGGCATCTGGGTAGTCAGAGTATCGTCGTGGTATTCCGGCTAGTCCTAGAAAGTGCTGTGGGAAAAAGGTTAGGTTAACTCCTGTGAATATGACTCCAAAGTGGGCTTTTGTTCAGGTTGGGTGTAGGGTGAATCCTGTGAATAGGGGGAATCAGTGTGTGAATCCGGCTAAGATAGCGAATACGGCTCCTATGGATAGGACATAGTGGAAGTGTGCAACTACGTAGTATGTGTCGTGTAGAGCAATGTCAAGTGAGGAGTTGGCTAGTACGATGCCAGTAAGTCCTCCAATGGTAAAGAGGAAAATAAAGCCTAGGGCTCAGAGGATTGGAGGGTCTCATTTGATTGTACCTCCATGAAGGGTAGCTAGTCAGCTAAAGACTTTGATACCAGTGGGGATGGCAATAATTATAGTGGCGGATGTAAAGTAGGCTCGTGTATCAACGTCTATTCCGACGGTAAATATATGGTGAGCTCATACGATGAAGCCTAGGAATCCAATGGATAGTATGGCTCAGACTATTCCTATATATCCGAAGGGTTCTTTTTTTCCAGCGTAATAGGCAACTACATGGGAGATAATTCCGAATCCTGGGAGAATGAGGATATAAACTTCTGGGTGGCCAAAAAATCAGAATAGATGTTGGTATAGAATAGGGTCTCCTCCTCCTGCAGGGTCGAAGAATGAGGTATTGAGATTTCGGTCAGTAAGGAGCATAGTAATGCCAGCAGCTAGTACTGGGAGGGATAATAGTAGGAGGATAGCAGTAATTAGGACGGATCACACAAATAGTGGGGTTTGGTATTGTGATAAGGCTGGGGGTTTTATATTGATAGCGGTAGTAATAAAGTTAATTGCTCCGAGGATAGAAGATACTCCAGCGAGATGTAAGGAGAAGATAGCTAGGTCTACAGAGGGACCTGCGTGGGCTATATTCCCGGCTAGTGGGGGGTAGACGGTTCATCCAGTACCCGCTCCAGCTTCAATAGTGGATGAGGCTAGTAGGAGTAGAAATGATGGTGGTAGGAGTCAGAAGCTTATGTTGTTCATTCGGGGGAAGGCCATATCAGGGGCTCCAATTATAAGTGGAACTAATCAGTTCCCAAAGCCGCCAATTATTACTGGTATAACTATGAAGAAAATTATAACGAAGGCATGGGCTGTTACGATGACGTTGTAAATTTGGTCATCACCTAGTAAAGTGCCTGGTTGGCCAAGTTCAGCGCGGATTAGTAGGCTTAGGGCTGTGCCTACTATACCTGCTCATGCACCAAAAATAAGGTACAATGTACCGATATCTTTATGGTTTGTTGAGAATAATCATCGATTGATAAAGGTCACAGGTAAGATGGCTGAGAGATTAGGCGTTAGGCTGTAGTCCTTTTTACAGAGGTTCAAGTCCTCTTCTTATCGGCTTTGTAGTGAAGTTCATGTTGGGTTGCAAACCCATCGATGTGCAATAGAAGTGCACCGAAGCCTGGTAGGCAGAAGCCTGTTGGATGGGGCACTTAGCTGTTAACTAAGGGGTTGTGGGATCAAAGCCCACCTGTCTAGTGAGGCTTTAGCTTAATAAAAGCGTCCGATTTGCATTCGGGAGATACAGGTTAATGTCCTGTTGGCTTTAGCAGAAACTAAGAGGATTTAACTCTTATTTAAGCTTTGAAGGCCTTTGGTTTATCTATTATCCTAAGTTTCTAGAACAAGGAGAAGATTATGGGGGATAGGGGGATGAGGGTGATGCAGAGAGAAGTAAGAATTGCGGTGGGGGTATGGGAGGCTTTATTAATATATCATAATTTTATGTAATTAGAGGAGTTCGGGGCCAGAGTAATTGTGGAATGATATGTTAGGCGTAAGTAGAAGAATAATCCCAGGAGCGAGAGTATGGAGATGACAATGGCTGTGGGTGTCATTTCTTGAATAGTTAATTCTTGGAGGATTATTCATTTGGGTAAGAAGCCCAATAGTGGGGGGAGTCCCGCTAGGGATAGGAGAGTTAGTATTAGGCTGGTATTCAGTGCTGGAGCTTTGGTCCATGAGGTTATTAGTATGGAGAGATTTGTAGCTTTGGTTATATTTAATGAGAGGAATACAGGCGTTGTTATGATTATATATAAGTAGAAGGTTAAGATGGCAAGGTTGGGGTTATAGATGATGATTGTAGTAGTTCAGCCAAGGTGGGAGATAGAGGAGAAGGCTAGGATTTTTCGGGTTTGGGTTTGATTTAATCCCATTCATCCGCCGATCATTGTGGAGGCAATAGCTATAGTTATGATGATGGTAGGGTTTAGTGAGGGTGCGATAAGGATTAGGATTGTTAGTGGTGGGAGTTTGATTATTGTCGATAGTAGAAGAGCAGTGATTAGTGAGGTTCCTTGTAGTACTTCTGGGAACCAAAAGTGGAAGGGTACTAGACCCAGTTTTATGGCGATAGAGGCTGTCAGTAATAAGGAGGATGTGGGATTGGTTAATTGGGTAATGTCTCATTGACCAGTGTCTCAGGCATTAATTATACTGGAGAATAGTATTAGGGCAGAAGCTGAGGCTTGGACCAAAAAGTATTTGATGGAGGCTTCTACAGCTCGTGGGTGGTGGGATTTGGAGATTAGGGGAATGGTAGCGAGAGTGTTGATTTCTAGTCCAGTTCAAGCTAGGATTCAGTGGCTGCTGGACATAGTAATAGTGGATCCCAGGGTAATGCTGGCCAGTGAAATTAGCTTGGTGTGAGGGTACATTAGTAAAGGAGGGAGTTAAACCATCGTTTTCGGGGTATGGGCCCGATAGCTTAGTTAGCTGACTTTACTAGGAAATAATATAGAGGAAGTATGGGGAGTTTTGATCTCCTTTGTGTAGGTTCGATTCCTGCTTTTCTAATTAGCTAAGGAAATGAGAGGATTGGTAGACCTCTATGTTCACTTTATCATAGTGACCCTTAGGTTCAGGCACATTTCCATGGGTAGGTATTGCATCTTAGGCATGGGGGTAGGCCTGCGAATGAAATTGGTATACTTGTATGTCAGAGGCAAAAGGCTAGGGTAAGGGGTAGGAAATTTTTTCATAGTAGATGTATTAATTGATCATAGCGGAATCGTGGGTAAGAAGCTCGTACTCATAAGAATCCTGAGGTTAAAAGTAGAGTTTTTACGGCTAGGATTATGGGGAAAAGCTGGTAGGGTAGGCTTAGTGAACTAGGATTGATGAATAGGATTGTGGTTATGGCATTTATTAATATAATGTTAGCATATTCTGCTAGGAAGAATAGGGCAAATGGGCCAGCAGAGTATTCAACGTTAAACCCTGAGACTAGTTCTGATTCTCCTTCTGTCAGGTCGAAAGGGGCTCGATTGGTTTCTGCAAGTGTAGAGATATACCATATTATTGTTAAGGGTCAGGTAGCAAAGATAAGGTATAGGGGTTCTTGAGTTGTTGCTAGGGTGTTGAGGGTATAGTTTCCGCTTAGGGTGATGATTGATAATAAGATAATTGCTAGGGTTACTTCATAAGAGATTGTTTGTGCTACAGCTCGTAGGGCACCAATTAGAGCGTATTTTGAGTTAGAAGCTCAGCCTGATCATAGAATAGAGTATACGGCTAAACTTGATATAGAGAGTAGAAATAATAGTCCAAGGTTTATGTCTGAGAGTGGGAATGGAATGGGTAGGGGAATTCAGATGGTGAGAGCTAGGAGCAGAGCTAGAATTGGGGTTATTGTGAATAAAAGAGGGGAAGATGTTGAAGGACGAACGGGTTCTTTGATGAAGAGTTTAACTCCATCTGCGATGGGTTGAAGTAATCCAAATGGGCCAACAATATTAGGCCCCTTTCGGGCTTGTATGTAGCTTAAGATTTTTCGTTCAAGTAATGTAAGAAATGCCACTGCAATGAGATAGGAATAACATATGATAGGGATATGAGCAAATAATTTACAGTGTACATGGTGTGTGCAGCTAGAGAGAGGATTTGAACCTCTGGATAAAGGGCTTAAGCCTTTTGCATTTGCCAAGCTCTGCACGCTAGCTATCCTTTATCTAGGATGTTCGGTGGTTTGATTCATTCTTATTAGTTCAGTTGTGTTCACTAATTAGAAGGGGGGCATGTCAGTGAACATAGGCCCCACTGCCCCGGTCCTTTCGTACTAGGGGAAGTAAAAGCATAGATAGAAACCGACCTGGATTGCTCCGGTCTGAACTCAGATCACGTAGGACTGTTAATCGTTGAACAAACGAACCCTTAATAGCGGCTGCACCATTAGGTTGTCCTGATCCAACATCGAGGTCGTAAACCTCCTTGTCGATAGGGGCTCTTGAAGGAGATTGCGCTGTTATCCCTGGGGTAGCTTGGTTCATTGGTCAATTATATTGGGTCTGATTACTATTAGTACTTTGAGGGGTATAATCTAGGTTAAGATTATGTGATCTTATTTTTTGAGGCTAGTCTATACTCCAAGGTCGCCCCAACCAAAAAATTAGGACCATTGTGTGCAAGAGGGTGGGCCTTGAAGGTTTAGAGAGTGGTGGCATTGGTCTAGAATTTTTAAGTTCCACAGGGTCTTCTCGTCTTATGATGATATTCCTGCTTTTGCACAGGAGATCAATTTCATTGATTATCTGCAAGAGACAGTTAAGACCTCGTTTAGCCATTCATACAGGTCTCGATTTATGAGACAATTGATTGCGCTACCTTCGCACGGTTAGGATACCGCGGCCGTTAAACCTTAGTCACTGGGCAGGCATCACCTTCAATACTTGTGTAAGCTGAAGGCTATGTTTTTGGTAAACAGTCGGGCCTTGGGCTTGCCGAGTTCCTTTTGCAGATTTAAATCTTTCTGGGGGCGCTCCAGGGTAGGTGTAACAGGTTAGTTAAATATTCGGTCTTGTGGAGTTGTGGTATAAGTCGTACTGTTAATAATAGTTTAGTATGTAAGCTTGCGCCTAGAGAGGGGGGTCCCCTTCAAATTACTCATTTTAGCATGAATTCTCCTATGGTCATAGGTTGGTCTGCTAGTGGTGAGGGATTCACGGTGTTTTTGGTATTTTTGGAGATATGAGCTTTAACGCACTCTTGATTGATGCTGCTTGAAGGCCTACATGTAAAAGGAGTAGTTTGTATTATCCTCTGGTTTAGGTTGTGTCCTGATTTAAAGGAGCTGTACCTCCTTTAAATTACTCCTAAATATCTCATTGTAGTAATTTAGTATATCTGGAGGGGAAATTTAGGGAGGAACTTACATTCGTTTCGCAGGCAACCAGCTATCACCTAGCTCGATTGGCTTTTCACCTCTACTAACAAGTCATCCCACTCTTTTGCCACAGAGACGGGTTTGCTCATGATAGCTGCTTGTAGGTAGCTCGCATAGGTTTCGGGATGGCAAGCTAAAGTTCATTATGCTTGATTATTCTTGCTAAATCATGATGCAAAAGGTACAAGAGTTGGTCTTTGCTGTTTTATGCTTGGTTTTTCACTGCTATTTCAACTTTCCCTCACGTACAAATTTTCTATTGCGTCAAGTAACTTTTCTATCGCCTATACTAGGTGTAGAAAAATGTTTAATTGTTTTGTAGAGAAATTTAGTGTTGTGATTAATTGGTTTGAGCTAGAGTGGCATCAGGTCGGTCCTAGTTAGAAGACATCTTTCAGGTGTAAGCTGAATGCTTTGCAATTATAGCTACGTCCTGATATGCTAAGTACACCTTCCGGTACACTTACCTTGTTACGACTTACCTCATCTTCAGCTTTGGTTTAGATCATTATTTATGTGGATAATTGCTTGTGAGGAGGGTGACGGGCGGTATGTACGTGCCCTAGAGCCAGTTTAAGGTGAACTTTCTGGTTTCATCTTACTGCTAAATCCGCCTTCTAAGGGGTTTTCATTACCTTGTTCGTTGAAGAATTATTCTATATTAGAAAATGTAGCCATTTCTTCCATCTCATTCGCTATACCTTGACCTGTCTTGTTAGCGGAGGGCTGTTGTGCTCGCTATTGAACTCTCATTTAGGCGGGCTGGTGACGCGGTATGTAGGCTGTTTGGGCAAGGGATGGTCGGGTGTATCGTGGAGTATCGATTATAGAACAGGCTCCTCTAGGTGGGTTTAGGGCACCGCCAAGTCCTTAGAGTTTTAAGCGTTTGTGCTCGTAGTTCTCGGGCGGATGTTTTGGTAGGGGTAAACATCTAGATTTAGGGCTAAGCATAGTGGGGTATCTAATCCCAGTTTGTTTCTTAGCTTTCGTGGAGTATAATTGGCCCTATAAGTACTGGGACCATTTTTACGTAGGGTTTTGGTACCTCTTAGGCTTGTGACAGCTTAGGTGTACTTTGGTCCGAGCTGATTAGATAACATGTTTCCACGCTTTACGCCGTGTACCATTAATTTGGGCCTCTTGTATGACCGCGGTGGCTGGCACAAGATTTACCGGCCCTAAGTCATTATAACTAAGTCAAGTTTTCACTTATGGCTTAATGTCAATTACTGCTGGAAGCCCGTGGGGGTGTGGCTGAGCAAGGTGTCTTGGGCTACTACGAGGAGAATATGGTGTGCCTGATACCTGCTCCTCTTACTTCTAGTAGAGT
>NW_028290321.1:0-14271 GCF_059628265.1 Tinamus guttatus | reverse complement strand
CCCCTTATTGGGGGAGGGGGCTCTTTAACGGGGGGGGGGGGCATCTCGGACACCTGGGCCCCTCATTTGGGGGGGGTCCCTTTAATAGGGGGGGCCCCTTATTTTGGGGGGGGGGGTCCCTGACCCGCCCCCCCCCCCCAGGCCTTCGTGTGCGACCTCCTGGAGCGGATCCGGGGGATGCCCAAACTGAGCCCCCCCCAGAAGAAGTGACCCCCCCGCGGCGACAATCACCCCTCCCCCCCCCCCGGGGGGGGGGCAGCGATTTTGGGGGCTTTTCTAGTGTTTTTTTCTTTTTTTTTAAAAGCAACAGGAGACGGGAGGCTTTTTGGGTTGTTTTTATATGGATTTAATAAAAAACAAAAACCGAAGATTTCGGTGCGGTCTGTCCCCCCCCCCGCAAAGAACCCCCCGGACAAGGAGCTGCTTTGACCCAAAATGGGGAGAATTGGCCCCAAAAATGGGGAGTCCCCCCCGCACGCACACATGGGAGTCCCCGGGGGTGGGAATTGCCTGCGTTTTGGGGGAATAATGGAGATTTTGGGGCTTGTTGCCGTTTTGGAGTGGAAAGTGGATTCAGGGAGTGCTGTTTTGGGGGAAAAAACCACCAGGTTTGGGCAAATGCTGCAGTTTGGGGCCTCTCCGTGTTGGAAGAGCCAATAATTTTGGGGGGGAAAACAGTCAATTTTGGTGCTCTCCTGTGCCAGAATGACCCGTGAATTGGGGGGGGGGCACCCCTCATTTTGGGGGCAAACCCCCCCAGAATTGGGGTTCCCTCTGTTTTAAGCAGAAATCCCTCAATTTGCAGAAACTTCCCGGTTTTTGGGTCTCCCAGCCCCATTTTGGGGAGAAATCACCCAAATTCGCGGGGCTTCCCCACAACTTGCGGGGGAGGGTCTCAATTTTGGGGCAAAATCCCCCGATTTGGGGGCTCTAGAGCTCCGGCCGCCGCTCGATTTTCAGCAGTTCCACCTCGAAGATGAGCACGGCCCCCCCTGCGGAAATGCCCCAAAACTGCCCCAAATCGCCCCAAAAAACCACCCCGACACACCCCCCAGAACCTCCCAAAATGACCCCAAATGACCCCAAATGATCCCCAAATGACCCCCAAAATTGCCTGTTTTTAGCCCCAAAATGGCCCCTTTTACCCTCCCCCCCTAGTGTCTTAGATCCCCCTCCGAAAAAATTTCCCTTTTTACCCCCAAAATCGCTCCCCCAACCCCAAAATTGCCCCATTTCAAACCCGAAACGCCGCCTGATCCTCTCATGACATCATCAGTCCCCAACTTGGGCCTGAATGCCCCAAATTGCCCCATTTAGACCCAAATTTCTCCTCATCAATGACCCTTTGAACCCCTCAAACTGCCCCACACCCAAAATCTCAAAATTGGGTTTTTTTCCCCCAAAACCCCCAAATGGCCCAATTTTCCCTCCCAAATCCCCTCTTTTCAACCCAAATTTGCCCCCTGAAGCCCCCACCTCCTAAAACACCTTTTCTTGCCCCAAAACAGAGCTCTGCCTCCTCAAATGATTCTCAGAGAAACCTAAACCCCAAAATACTGTATTTTAGCCCCAAAAACCCTCGCAAATTCCACCGGTAACCCCCAAATCCCCTGAAACGCCCCCAAAATCCCCCCCGTTCCCCCCCCCCCCCCGCTCTCACCTGGGATTTGGGGGGGGGCCCCCGCGGTCCCCGTAACCTGGGGGGGGAGGGGAGAGAAGGGGGGGGGGGGTCATGGCCCAATTTGGGCCTTTTTCACCCCAAAAACGCTGCCCCGCCCCCAAACAGCCATTTTCAGCCCCCCAAAATCCCCGTTTTCCCCCCCCAATTTCTCCCCCCTTTATCCTCCCCCCCCTCCCATTTTTAGGCTCCTGGGGCCCATTTTCACCCCCTCCTTTTTAAGCCCCGCCCAATTCCCCCTTTTTTTGCCCCCCTCCATTTTTAGCCCCCCGTTTTTGCCCCCCCTCCCCGTTTTTGCCCCTCCTTTTTGCCCCCCCTCCCCGTTTTTGCCCCTTTTTGCCCCACTCCATTTTCACCCCCCCCCCCCGTTTTTGCCCCCCCCCTCCCGGTTTTTGCCCCCCCCCCGTTTTTGCCCCCCCCCCGTTTTTACCCCCCCTCCCCGTTTTTGCCCCCCCTCCCGGTTTTTACCCCCCCCCTCCCCGTTTTTGCCCCCCCCTCACCGAGCTCGGGGGGAACAACCAGTTTCCGCTTCTCCCCCTCGCACATCCTGGAGGGGGGCGGGGAAAGGGGAGGCTGGGGGCGGGGCCAAGGGGGCCCCTCCCCCCCACGTGACCCCGCCCCTAACCCACCCCCACCCCCCGCCGGGAGATCCCGCCCCCCCCCTCAGGTCCCTCCTCCCGCCCCCGCCGCTGCTCCCCCCCCGCCCCCCCTTCCCGTTACTCGCCCCGCCCCCCCCGTCGCCAGGCCCCGCCCCCCGCCCTCTCCCCCCTCACCCGGGCCCCCCCATTGCCCCCCCGTCCCCCCCATTACCCGTTGTCCCCCCGTTGCCCCCCGTCTCCCCCCATTGCCCGCCCCCCCCGCGTTGCCCCCTCCCCGTTACCCCCCCGTTGCCCCCCTCCCCATTGCCCCCCCGTTGCCCCCCCGTTACTCCCCCTCCCCCTCCCCGTTGCCCCCCCCGTTACCCCCCTCCCGTTACCCCTCCCCGTTGCCCCCCCTCCCCGTTGCCCCCCCGTTGCCCCCCCGTTCCTTACTCCCCCTCCCCCCCTCCCCCCGTTGCCCCCCCGTTGCCCCCCTCCCCATTACCCCCCCCGTTGCCCCCCCGTTGCCCCCCCGTTACCCCCCTCCCCGTTACCCCCCTCCCCGTTGCCCCCCCCGTTACCCCCCCGTTGCCCCCCCCGTTGCCCCCCGTTACCCCCCCCGTTACTCCCCCTCCCCGTTACCCCCCCTCCCCGTTGCCCCCCCGTTGCCCCCCCGTTACCCCCCTCCTCGTTGCCCCCCCCGTTACCCCCCTCCCCGTTGCCCCCCCCGTTACCCCCCCCGTTACCCCCCCCTCCCCGTTGCCCCCCTCGTTACCTTCCCCGTTACCCCCCCCCTTTGCCCCCCCCGTTACCCCCCCCCCTCCCCGTTGCCCCCCCCGTTGCCCCCCTGTAACCCCCCCTCCCCGTTACCCCCCCTCCCTGTTACCCCCCTCGTTGCCCTCCCGTTACCCCCCCCTCCCCGTTGCCCCCCCCGTTACCCCCTCCTCCCCATTACCCCCCCTCCCCGTTGCCCCCCCGTTGCCCCCCCGTTACCCCCCCCTCCCCGTTCCCCCCCCCCCGTACCCCAGCAGCCCCTGCTCCCAGCCCTTGATGACTTGGCCGCTGCCCAGCGCGAACACGAAGGGCTGCGCGCGCCGGTGGCTGCTGTCGAAGGCGGAGCCGTCCGCGAGGCGGCCCTGGGGGGACGGGGGCCGAGTGGGGCCGAGCGGGGCCGAACCGGGCCGAGCGGGGCCGAACCGGGCCGAGCGGGGCCCAATGGAACCGAGCGGGGCCGAGTGGACACGAATGGAGCCGAGTGGGAGCGGGCGGGGCCCGAGTGGAGCCGAGTGGGAGCGGGCGGGGGCCGAAGGGAGCCGAGTGGGAGCGGGCGGGGCCGAATGGAGACGAATGGAGCCGAGCGGGAGCGGGCGGGGGCCGAATGGAGACGAATGGAGCCGAGTGGGGGCGGGCGGGGCCGAATGGAGCCGAGTGGGGGCGGGCGGGGCCGAATGGAGACGAATAGAGCCGAGTGGGAGCGGGCGGGGCCGAATGGAGACGAATAGAGCCGAGTGGGAGCGGGTGGGGCCGAATGGAGCCGAGTGGGGGCGGGCGGGGCCGAATGGAGCCGAGTGGGAGCGGGCGGGGCCGAACGGAGCCGAGAGGGGACGGGCGGGGCCGAAGGGAGCCGAGCGGGAGCGGGCGGGGCCGAATGGAGCCGAGCGGGAGCGGGCGGGGCCGAATGGAGACGAATGGAGCCGAGCGGGAGCGGGCGGGGCCGAATGGAGCCGAGTGGGGGCGGGCGGGGCCGAACGGAGCCGAGCGGGGCCGAGCGGGAGAGGGCGGGGCCGAACGGAGCCGAGCGGGAGCGGGCGGGGCCGAATGGAGCCGAATGGAGCCGAGCGGGGGCGGGCGGGGCCGAAGGGAGCCGAATGGAGCCGAGCGGGGGCGGGCGGGGCCGAATGCAGCCGAGCGGGAGCGGGCGGGGCCGAAGGGAGCCGAGCGGGGGCGGGCGGGGCCGAAGGGAGCCGAGCGGGGGCGGGCGGGGCCGAACGGAGCCGAGCGGGAGCGGGCGGAGCCGAATGGAGACGAATGGAGCCGAGTGGGGGCGGGCGGGGCCGAATGGAGACGAATGGAGCCGAGCGGGAGCGGGCGGGGCCGAAGGGAGCCGAGCGGGGCGGGACAGGGGCCGAATGGCGCCGAATGGAGCCGAGTGAGAGCGGGCGGGGCCGAATGGAACCGAGTGGGGCCGAATGGAGCCGAGCGGGGCCGGGACAGGGGACAATGTTCCTCACAATGTAGTGCATATATAATCCATGTATAATGTTACGGTGTAGCGTGTGCACAACATCACTCACGGTGTGATGCGTGCATGACATTACTGCGGCATAGCGTGTGTGCAGCCTACGTACAACGTTACTAACGGTGTAGCAGGTGTACAGCGTTACACTGTAGTGCATGTACAGTCTATGTACAACGTAACAGTGTAGCGGGTGTACAGTGTTACAGTGTAGTGCGAGTACATTACGTTATAGTCTCCACTACATACAACGTCATGGTGTCGCGGGTGTACAACGCTACTCATGGTGTAGTGGATGCAGAGCGTTACGGTGTAGCGTGCATACAGCATTACTCCGTATACTATTACGGTGTAGCGGGTATAGAGCGTTATGGTGTAGCAGGTGCACAACGTCACTCATGGTGTAGTGCATGTGCAGCCCATGTACAACGTTACGGTGCAGCGCACGTACAGTGTTACTAGGTACAACGTTACTCAGCTTGTAGCGCATGTGCAACCCGCATACAGTGTTACTAGGTACAACGTTACTCATGGTGCAGTGCGCGTGCAACCCGTGTACAGTGTTACTAGGTACAACATTACTCATGGTGTAGTGCGTGTGCAGCCCCTGTACAATGCTACTATGCAGCACGTGTACAGTGTTGCTAGATACAACGTTACTCACGGTGTAGTGCATGGGCAGCCCGCGTACACTGTTCGAGGTACAACGTTACTCACGGTGTAGTGCGTGTGCAACCCACGTACAGTGTTACTAGCTACAACCTTACTCACGGTGTAGCGCGTGTGCAGCCCCTGTAGAATGTTACGGTGTAGCGTGCGTACACTGTTCCGAGGTACAACGTTACTCACCGTGTAGTGCGTGTGCAGCCCCCTGTACAATGTTATGGTGTGGGGCACGTACAGCATTACTAGGTACAACGTTACTCACGGTGTAGCGCGTGTGCAGCCCGCGTACCGTGTTACTAGGTACAACGTTACTCACGGTGTAGCGCGTGTGCACCCCGTGTACAACGTTACCAGGTACAACGTTACGGTGTAGTGGGTGTGCAGCCCACGTACAGTGTTACCAGGTACAACGTTACTCACGGTGTAGTGCGTGTGCAGCCCACATACAAACGTTACAGTGCACGTACAGTGTTACCAGGTACAACGTTACTCACGGTGTAGTGCGTGCAGCCCATGTACAGTGTTATGAGGTACAACATTACTCACGGTGTAGTGCGTGTGCAGCCCACGTACAGTGTTACGAGGTACAATGTTACTCACGGTGTAGTGCGTGTGCAGCCCCTGTACAATGTGATGGTGTGGCGCACATACAGTGTTACTAGCTACAACGTTACTCACGGTGTAGTGTGTGTGCAGCCCACGTATCGTGTTCCGACGTACAACGTTAATCAATGTGTAGTGCATGTGCAGCCCACGTACAGTGTTACGAGGTACAACGTTACTCACGGTGTAGCGCATGGGCAGCCCACGTACAGTGTTACGAGGTACAACGTTACTCACGGTGTAGCGCATCGGCAGCCCGCATACAGTGTTACGAGGTACGTTACTCACGGTGTAGCTCGTGTGCAGCCCGCGTACAGTGTTACCAGGTACAACGTTACTCACGGTGTAGCGCGTGTGCAGCCCCCCGTACAGTGTTACCAGGCACAACGTTACTCACGGTGTAGTGCGTGTGCAGCCCTGTACAATGTTACGGTGTAGCGTGCGTACACTGTTCCGAGGTACAAACGTTACTCACGGTGTAGTGCGTGTGCAGCCCGCGTACAACGTTACAAGGTACAACGTTACTCACGGTGTAGCGCGTGTGCACCCCGCATACAACGTTACAAGGTACAAACGTTACTCACGGTGTAGCGCGTGTGCAGCCCATGTACAGTGTTACGAGGTACAACGTTACGGTGTAGTGCGTGTGCAGCCCGCGTACAGTGTTACCGGGTACAACGTTACTCACGGTGTAGCGCGTGTGCAGCCCGCGTACAACGTTACCCCGGGTACAACGTTACTCACGGTGTAGTGCGTGTGCAGCCCGCGTACAGTGTTACCGGGTACAACGTTACTCACGGTGTAGCTCGTGTGCAGCCCCCCGTACAGTGTTACCGGGTACAACGTTACTCACGGTGTAGCGCGTGTGCAGCCCACGTACAGTGTTCCGAGGTACAACGTTACTCACGGTGTAGCGCGTGTGCACCCCGTGTACAGTGTTACCGGGTACAACGTTACTCACGGTGTAGCATGTGTGCACCCCGCGTACAGTGTTACCGGGTACAACGTTACTCACGGTGTAGCGCGTGTGCAGCCCGCGTACAACGTTACCGGGTACAAACGTTACTCACGGTGTAGTGCGTGTGCAGCCCATGTACAGTGTTACCGGGTACAACGTTACTCACGGTGTAGTGCGTGTGCAGCCGGTCCCCCCGCCGGCTCCGCACCCCCGCAGGGCTCCGCCCGCCGCCGCACCCCGATCTGCACCCCGCTGCCGCGCAGGCTCCGCCCCCGCGCGAGGCTCCGCCCCCTGCGCCCCCCCCAGCGCCAGGACCAGGGCCAGAACCGGCACCCAGCGCTGGGGGGGCGGGGGGGGGGGTAAAAGAAGGGGGGGTCTGAGCCCAAAAAAACACCCCCCGGGGACCCAAAATACCCCCCTCAGACCCCCAAATACCCCCTCGGACCCCCAAATACCCCCTCGGACCCCCAAATACCCCTCTCAGACCCGAAAATACCCCCCTCAGACCCCCAAATACCCCCCCTCAGACCCCCAAATACCCCCTCAGACCCCCAAATACCCCCTCAGACCCCCAAATACCCCTCTCAGACCCCGAAAATACCCCCCTCGGACCCCCAAATACCCCCTCGGACCCCCAAAATACCCCCCTCGGACCCAAAAATACCCCCTCAGACCCCCAAATACCCCTCTCAGACCCGAAAATACCCCCCTCGGACCCCCAAATACCCCCTCGGACCCCCAAAATACCCCCCTCAGACCCAAAAATACCCCCCTCAGACCCCCAAATACCCCCTCGGACCCCCAAATACCCCTCTCAGACCCGAAAATACCCCCCTCAGACCCCCAAATACCCCCCCTCAGACCCCCAAATACCCCCTCGGACCCCCAAATACCCCTCTCAGACCCGAAAATACCCCCCTCAGACCCCAAAATACCCCCTCGGACCCCCAAATACCCCCCTCAGACCCCCAAATACCCCTCTCAGACCCGAAAATACCCCCCTCAGACCCCAAAATACCCCCCTCAGACCCCCAAAATACCCCCCTCAGACCCCCAAATACCCCCTCAGACCCCCAAATACCCCCTCGGACCCCCAAATACCCCTCTCAGACCCGAAAATACCCCCCTCAGACCCCAAAATACCCCCTCGGACCCCCAAATACCCCTCTCAGACCCCAAAATACCCCCCTCAGACCCAAAAATACCCCCTCGGACCCCCAAAATACCCCCCTCAGACCCGAAAATACCCCCCTCAGACCCCCAAATACCCCCCTCAGACCCCCAAATACCCCCTCAGACCCCAAAATACCCCCCCCGGACCCCCAAATACCCCTCTCGGACCTCCAAACACCCCCCCAGACCGCAGGAAAAGAGACCGCAGGTTACCCAAAATCACCATATTTCGCCCCAAAACGCCCCTCCCGCGCCCCCCCTCCTCGGCCCCGGGACCCCCTCCCGCACCCAAAGGGGGCCCCAAAACCCCCGAAATGGCCCCAAAACCACCGTGGGACCCCCCAAACCCTCCAAAATGGCCCCCAAACCACCCCGAAACCCTCCGAAATCGCCCCAAAAAGGACCCGGGAGCCCCCAAATCCACCGAAATGGCCCCAAAATCCTCCCTCCTTCCCCCCCCCCCCCGGACGCCTGGGCCCCGCGCCCCCCCCCCACCTCAGGGGCCATCGCGCTCTGGCCGCACCGCGCAGGCGCCTAGCTCACGTGACGACGGGAAGGGCGGGGCCTATCACGAAGAGGTGTCGTTAGCGGCTAGGGAGGCGGTGATTGGCTGCAGCCGGCCACTTCCGCCTCGCTAAGTGTCATGGCGGCAGCTCTCTGTCTCCTCCTCTCCTTCCGCCTCGGTACGTGTCATGGCGGCGACTGCTAGAAACCCTGAGTTCCGCCACTTCCGCCTCGGTAAGCGTCATGGCGGCCCCCGCCCGCCCGCTTCCGCCTCGGTAATCGCGGCGTAACCGGAAGCTCCTCGCCACCTGGCGGATGTGGCGTCACTGCGCGGGGCGGGCCGAGGCGGCGGCGGGAAGATGGCGGCACGGAGGGTCTATTAGCCTGGTTAACGGGGGGGGCGGCATAATTAGCGCGAATTAAGCGGTGCCATTAATGGCGCTAATTAGCGCCCCATCAACCGCTAATTGACCTCGTGCCGCCCCCGCATGAATTAAGCCCCAATTGACCCTCAGTTATCCCGGAATTGGGGTCATTACGGCAGCCGGCTCCCTAATTAGCCCTAATTAACCGCTAATGAGAGGCGATTCTCAGCGCTTGCAGCCGCCCAGGGGTCAATTAGCCGCTAATTAACGGCCGGCGGGTCCGTTCCGCGCTAAGGACGCAGTAATTAGGGCTTAATTCGTATTAATTAGTGTTAATCAGTGTTAATTAGTGCTAATTAGCCTTAATTGTGCCGCCCCCCCCAGCTGCTTCGGCCCCGGCCCGGCCCCGCCCGGAACCGGCTGCTCCGGAGGGGCCTGGCGGGGGGGTGAGGCCGGAAACGCCCCCTTGGCCCCTCCCCCCGGGCCCCTTGGCCCCGCCCCCTGGATACATTGGGGCCCCTCCCCCTCGATACCTTGGCCCCTCCCCCTGGGCACCTGGGCCCCTCCCCCCGGGGCTCTCGGCCCCTCCCCCCGGACCCCTTGGCCCCTCCCCCGGGCCTCTTGGCCCCTCCCCCGAACGTCCAGGCCTCTCCCTGGATCCCTTAGCCCCTCCCCCCGGACACTTTGGCCCCTCCCCCTTGATACCTGGGCCTCTTGGCCCCTCCCTCCGGCCTCTTGGCCCCTCCCCCTGGATACCTGGGCCCCTTGGCCCCTCCCCCGGGCCCCTTGGCCCCTCCCCCGGATGTCCAGGCCGGATGTCCAGGCCCCTCCCCCGACCCCTGGGCCCCCTCCCCCCAACCCCTGGACCTCTCCCCCGGGTACCGAGGCCCCGCCCCCCCGAACCCCTTGGCCCCCTCCCCCTGGATTCCTGAGCCCCTCCCCTGACCCTTCGCACTCCCCCCCACCCCCCTTGGCCCCTCCCCCTGGATACCTAAGCCCTCTTGGCCCCTCCCCCCCAGCCCCTTGGCCCCTCCCCCAGCCCCTTGGCCCCTCCCCTGGCCCCCCCCCGACCCCTGGGCCCCTCCCACCGGACACCCAGGCCCCTCCCCCGGGTACCGAAGCCCCTCCCCCCGGGGCTCTTGGCCCCTCCCGCCAGATGCCCGGGCCCCTCCCCCCGGGCTCCTTGGCCCCTCCCCCCGACCCCTTGGCCCCTCCCACCAGATGCCCGGGCCCCTCCCCCCGGGCTCCTTGGCCCCTCCCCCGGCCCCTTGGCCCCTGCCCCGCCCACCGCCTCCCCCCCCCCGCAGGGCCCCCCCCGACGACCCCCACTCCATCCTGGGCGTCCGGACCGGACGCGGAGCCGGCCGAGATCCGAGCGGCGTTCCTGGAGCGCGCGCGGGAGGTGGGAGCGGGAACGGGAATGGAGGAATGGGAATGGGAATGGAATGGGGATGGAATGGGGATGGGAACGGGAATGGGAATGGGAACTGGGGAATGGGAACGGGAATGGGGAATGGGAATGGGGAATGGGAATGGGAACGGGAACTGGGAATGGGAATGGGGAATGGGAATGGGGAATGTGGAATGGGAATGGGGAATGGGAATGGGAATGGGGAATGGGAATGGGGAATGGGGTCTGGGAATGGGGAATGGGAACGGGAATGGGGTCTGGGAATGGGAATGGGGAATGGGGAATGGGGATGGGAATGGGAATGGGAACGGGAATGGGAATGGGAACGGGAATGGGAATGGGAACGGGAATGGGAACGGGAATGGGGAATGGGAATGGGGAATGGGAATGGGGAATGGGAATGGGAATGGGAATGGGGAATGGGAATGGGAATGGGAATGGGGAATGGGAACGGGAATGGGAATGGGGAATGGGAATGGGAACGGGAATGGGAATGGGATGGGAATGGGGGAATGGGGAATGGGGATGGGAATGGGAACGGGAATGGGGAATGGGGAATGGGGAATGGGAATGGGAACGGGGAATGGGGACGGGAATGGGAATGGGAACGGGAATGGGAATGGGAATGGGGAATGGGGAATGGAATGGGAATGGAATGGGAACGGGGAATGGGGAACTGGGGAATGGGGAATGGGAATGAGGGAATGGGAATGGGAACGGGAATGGGGAATGGGAATGGGAATGGGAATGGGAATTGGGAATGGGAACGGGAATGGGAATGGGAACGGGAATGGGGAATGGGAACGGGAATGGGGAATGGGAACGGGAATGGGAACGGGAACGGGAATGGGAACGGGAATGGGAACGGGGAATGGGAATGGGAACGGGAATAGGAATGGGGAATGGGAACGGGAATTGGGAATGGGAACGGGAATGGGAATGGGAATGGGAACAGGAATGGGAACGGGAACGGGGTCTGGGAATGGGAACGGGAATGGGGAACGGGAATGGGAATGGGAATGGGGAATGGGGAATGGGAATGGGAACGGGGCCTGAGAATGGGGAATGGGAACGGGAATGGGGAATGGGAGGAATGGGAATGGGGAATGGGAATTGGGAATGGGAATGGGAACGGGAATGGGAATTGGGAATGGGAATGGGGAATGGGAATGGGAACGGGAACGGGAATGGGAATGGGGAATGGGGAATGGGAATGGAATGGGAACGGGAATGGGAATGGGAATGGGAACGGGAATGGGGGAATGGGAAAGGGAATGGGAACGGGAATGGGAATGGGAACGGGAACGGGAATGGGAATTGGGAATGGGAACGGGAATGGGAATGGGGAATGGGAACGGGAATGGGGACGGGAATGGGAATGGGGAATGGGAATGGGAATGGCGAATGGGAACGGGGAGCGGGAACGGGAATGGGAACGGGGCCTGGGAATGGGAACGGGAATGGGAATGGGAACGGGAATGGGAACGGGAATGGGAACGGGAACGGGAATGGGAACGGGAATGGGAATGCGGAATGGGAATGGGAACGGGAATGGGAACGGGGCCTGGGAACGGGGCCTGGGAACGGGAACGGGAATGGGAACGGGAATGGGGACGGGGAATGGGGACGGGAAATGGGGACGGGAATGGGGACGGGAATGGGGAATGGGAACGGGAGCGAGGGAACGGGAACGGGAATGGGAACGGGAATGGGAACGGGAGCGGGAACGGGAATGGGAACGGGAATGGGGTCTGGGAATGGGAACGGGAATGGGGATGGGAATGGGAATGGGAACGGGAATGGGGGAGCGGGAATGGGAATGGGAACGGGAAGGGGGAATGGGAATGGGAACGGGAGCGGGAACGGGAATGGGAATGGGAATGGGGTCTGGGAATGGGGACGGGAATGGGAATGGGAACGAGGTCTGGGAATGGGAACGGGGAATGGGAACGGGAATGGGAACGGGGTCTGGGAACAGGAACGGGCTCTGGAAATGGGGCCTGAGAATAGGAATGGGAACGGGAACAGGGAATGGGATTGGAAACTGGGTCTGGGAATGGGAACGGGGTCTGGAGTCCGGGAATGGAGCCCGGGAGTCCGGGAATGGGGCCTGGAGTCTGGGAAGGATCAGGGTGTTCGGGGGGGGGGGGGGGGGGTCACGTGGGCGCCTGGCCCCGCCCCCAGCTGCACCCGGACCGCGACCCCTCCGACCCCTCCCTCCACGGCCGCTTCCTGGCGCTGGCGGCCGCCTACGAGCGGCTGCGGCCCCGCCCCCGCCGAGGCCCCGCCCCCGCCGCCGGCCCCGCCCCCGCCCCCGGGGCGGCCCCGCCCCCGCCGCCCCCCCCGCCCCGGTACCGAACCCGGGGGGGGGGGGGGGGGCTGTGACACCCATGGGTGCCGGCGGGGGGGGGGGGGGGGGCACTGTGGGGGTGGGGGGGTGGCACCCACGGGTGGGGGAGGTGGGGGGGGGTCAGTGGCACCCATGGGTGCTGGGGGGGGGGGGGGCTGTGGGGGAGGGGGTCGGTGACACCCATGGGGGGGGTCAGTGGACCCATGGGTGCCGGGGGGTGGCACCCACGGGTGGGGGGAGGTCGTGGGGGGGGGGGTCAGTGGCACCATGGGGGCTGGGGGGGGGGGGTCGGTGACACCTATAGGTGCCGGCGGGGGGGGGGGGGGGGGGTTGGGGGCACCCATGGGTGGGGTGCGGGGGGGGGGGGGGGGTCAGTGACACCATGGGTGCCGCGGGGGGGGGGGGGTTGGGGGGAGGGGTCGGTGGCACCCATGGGGGGGGGTCAGTGACACCCATGGGTGACGGGGGGGGGAGGGCTGTGGGGAGGGCGTTGGTGGCACCCACGGGTGGGGGAGGTCGCGGGGGGGGGTCAGTGGCACCCATGGGTGCTGAGGGGGGCTGGTGGGGGGAGGGGTCGGTGACACCCATGGGGGGGGGTCAGTGACACCCATGGGTGTCGGGGGGGGGGGGGCTGTGGGGGAGGGGGTTGGTGGCACCACGGGTGGGGGGAGGTCGTGGGGGGGGGTCAGTGGCACCCATGGGGGCTGGGGGGGGGGGGTCGATGACACCTATGGGTGCCGGCGGGGGGGGTTGGGGGCACCCATGGGTGGGGGGGGGTCGGGGGGGCTCAGTGACACCCATGGGTGCCGCGGGGAGGGGGGGGGGTTTTGGGGGGGAGGGGGGTCGGTGACACCCATGGGGGGGCTCAGTGACACCCATGGGTGCCGGGGGGGGGGTTGTGGGGGGGGGGTCGATGACACCCATGGGTGGGAGGGGGGGGCGGGGGGGGGCTCAGTGACACCCATGGGTGCCGGAGGGGGGGAGGGTTGTGGGGGGGGGGGGGTCGGTGACACTCGTGGGTGGGGGGTCAGTGACACCCATGGGTGGGGGGGGGTGGTCGGTGACACCCATGGGGGGGGGGCCTGGGCGCCCCCCCCCCCCGTCTCCCCCCCAGGCCCCCCCCCCGCAGCCGCTACTGGGAGCAGTTCCCCCCGCCCGGGCCGCCCCCCCCGCCGCGGGGCGGGGCCTGGGGGAGGCCCCGCCTCCTGGGGGCGGGGCTGGGGCTGGGGCTGGCGGCGCTGGGGCTGCTGCTGCAGGCGGCGGCGCGGGGGTGAGCGGGGGGGGGGGCGGGGCTTCCGGGGGGCGGGGGCGAGCGGGGGGGCGGGGCTTCCGGGGGGCGGGGCGTCTGGGGGGGCGGGGGGGACTGGGGGGCGGGGCGTCCGGGGGGGCGGGGCGAGCGGGGGGGGTCCCGGGGGGGGGTCCTGGTATCCGGGAAAGGGCCCAGGCGTCCGGACAGGGGGGGGAACGGGTTGAAGGGGGGGGGGGGCGGAGTCCGGGGGGAGGTGAGCGGGGGGGGGGCGGGGCGTCCGGGGGGGGCGGGGCGTCCGGGGGGGGGGGCGGGGGGGGGGGCCCTGGTATCCGGGAAAGGGGCCCAGGCGTCCGGGGGGGGGGGGGGGGGTGAATGGGGGGGATTGGGGTGAATGGGGGGCCCCAGCGTCCGGGGGGGGGGGGGACTGGGGGGGCGGACCGGGGGGGGCCCCGGCGTCCGGAGGAGGGGCGGGGTGAGCGGGGTGGGCGGGGCCTCCGGGG
>NW_028290320.1:0-11801 GCF_059628265.1 Tinamus guttatus | reverse complement strand
AAACAGGCTCGGTGGAGTTTTCTGCGAAACGCTTTAGCAGCCCGTTGGTGCTAGTATGGAGTTAGGAGCTGGATGAAGCGGAGAGCCCGTTTGAGTGGGCTGCAAAGGGCATGCAAGGAAGTGTTATGCTGTGCCAAGACTCATGCTGCGCACACTTTGTGGTTGGAGTGAGAAACAGGCTCGGTGGAGTTTTCTGCGAAACGCTTTAGCAGCCCGTTGGTGCTAGTATGGAGTTAGGAGCTGGATGAAGCGGAGAGCCCCGTTTGGAGTGGGGCTGCAAAGGGCATGCCAAGGGAAGTGTTATGCTGTGCCAAGACTCATGCTGCGCACACTTTGTGGTTGGAGTGAGAAACAGGCTCGGTGGAGTTTTCTGCGAAACGCTTTAGCAGCCCGTTGGTGCTAGTATGGAGTTAGGAGCTGGATGAAGCGGAGAGCCCCGTTTGGAGTGGGGCTGCAAAGGGCATGCCAAGGGAAGTGTTATGCTGTGCCAAGACTCATGCTGCGCACACTTTGTGGTTGGAGTGAGAAACAGGCTCGGTGGAGTTTTCTGCGAAACGCTTTAGCAGCCCGTTGGTGCTAGTATGGAGTTAGGAGCTGGATGAAGCGGAGAGCCCCGTTTGGAGTGGGGCTGCAAAGGGCATGCCAAGGGAAGTGTTATGCTGTGCCAAGACTCATGCTGCGCACACTTTGTGGTTGGAGTGAGAAACAGGCTCGGTGGAGTTTTCTGCGAAACGCTTTAGCAGCCCGTTGGTGCTAGTATGGAGTTAGGAGCTGGATGAAGCGGAGAGCCCCGTTTGGAGTGGGGCTGCAAAGGGCATGCCAAGGGAAGTGTTATGCTGTGCCAAGACTCATGCTGCGCACACTTTGTGGTTGGAGTGAGAAACAGGCTCGGTGGAGTTTTCTGCGAAACGCTTTAGCAGCCCGTTGGTGCTAGTATGGAGTTAGGAGCTGGATGAAGCGGAGAGCCCCGTTTGGAGTGGGGCTGCAAAGGGCATGCCAAGGGAAGTGTTATGCTGTGCCAAGACTCATGCTGCGCACACTTTGTGGTTGGAGTGAGAAACAGGCTCGGTGGAGTTTTCTGCGAAACGCTTTAGCAGCCCGTTGGTGCTAGTATGGAGTTAGGAGCTGGATGAAGCGGAGAGCCCCGTTTGGAGTGGGGCTGCAAAGGGCATGCCAAGGGAAGTGTTATGCTGTGCCAAGACTCATGCTGCGCACACTTTGTGGTTGGAGTGAGAAACAGGCTCGGTGGAGTTTTCTGCGAAACGCTTTAGCAGCCCGTTGGTGCTAGTATGGAGTTAGGAGCTGGATGAAGCGGAGAGCCCCGTTTGGAGTGGGGCTGCAAAGGGCATGCCAAGGGAAGTGTTATGCTGTGCCAAGACTCATGCTGCGCACACTTTGTGGTTGGAGTGAGAAACAGGCTCGGTGGAGTTTTCTGCGAAACGCTTTAGCAGCCCGTTGGTGCTAGTATGGAGTTAGGAGCTGGATGAAGCGGAGAGCCCCGTTTGGAGTGGGGCTGCAAAGGGCATGCCAAGGGAAGTGTTATGCTGTGCCAAGACTCATGCTGCGCACACTTTGTGGTTGGAGTGAGAAACAGGCTCGGTGGAGTTTTCTGCGAAACGCTTTAGCAGCCCGTTGGTGCTAGTATGGAGTTAGGAGCTGGATGAAGCGGAGAGCCCCGTTTGGAGTGGGGCTGCAAAGGGCATGCCAAGGGAAGTGTTATGCTGTGCCAAGACTCATGCTGCGCACACTTTGTGGTTGGAGTGAGAAACAGGCTCGGTGGAGTTTTCTGCGAAACGCTTTAGCAGCCCGTTGGTGCTAGTATGGAGTTAGGAGCTGGATGAAGCGGAGAGCCCCGTTTGGAGTGGGGCTGCAAAGGGCATGCCAAGGGAAGTGTTATGCTGTGCCAAGACTCATGCTGCGCACACTTTGTGGTTGGAGTGAGAAACAGGCTCGGTGGAGTTTTCTGCGAAACGCTTTAGCAGCCCGTTGGTGCTAGTATGGAGTTAGGAGCTGGATGAAGCGGAGAGCCCCGTTTGGAGTGGGGCTGCAAAGGGCATGCCAAGGGAAGTGTTATGCTGTGCCAAGACTCATGCTGCGCACACTTTGTGGTTGGAGTGAGAAACAGGCTCGGTGGAGTTTTCTGCGAAACGCTTTAGCAGCCCGTTGGTGCTAGTATGGAGTTAGGAGCTGGATGAAGCGGAGAGCCCCGTTTGGAGTGGGGCTGCAAAGGGCATGCCAAGGGAAGTGTTATGCTGTGCCAAGACTCATGCTGCGCACACTTTGTGGTTGGAGTGAGAAACAGGCTCGGTGGAGTTTTCTGCGAAACGCTTTAGCAGCCCGTTGGTGCTAGTATGGAGTTAGGAGCTGGATGAAGCGGAGAGCCCCGTTTGGAGTGGGGCTGCAAAGGGCATGCCAAGGGAAGTGTTATGCTGTGCCAAGACTCATGCTGCGCACACTTTGTGGTTGGAGTGAGAAACAGGCTCGGTGGAGTTTTCTGCGAAACGCTTTAGCAGCCCGTTGGTGCTAGTATGGAGTTAGGAGCTGGATGAAGCGGAGAGCCCCGTTTGGAGTGGGGCTGCAAAGGGCATGCCAAGGGAAGTGTTATGCTGTGCCAAGACTCATGCTGCGCACACTTTGTGGTTGGAGTGAGAAACAGGCTCGGTGGAGTTTTCTGCGAAACGCTTTAGCAGCCCGTTGGTGCTAGTATGGAGTTAGGAGCTGGATGAAGCGGAGAGCCCCGTTTGGAGTGGGGCTGCAAAGGGCATGCCAAGGGAAGTGTTATGCTGTGCCAAGACTCATGCTGCGCACACTTTGTGGTTGGAGTGAGAAACAGGCTCGGTGGAGTTTTCTGCGAAACGCTTTAGCAGCCCGTTGGTGCTAGTATGGAGTTAGGAGCTGGATGAAGCGGAGAGCCCCGTTTGGAGTGGGGCTGCAAAGGGCATGCCAAGGGAAGTGTTATGCTGTGCCAAGACTCATGCTGCGCACACTTTGTGGTTGGAGTGAGAAACAGGCTCGGTGGAGTTTTCTGCGAAACGCTTTAGCAGCCCGTTGGTGCTAGTATGGAGTTAGGAGCTGGATGAAGCGGAGAGCCCCGTTTGGAGTGGGGCTGCAAAGGGCATGCCAAGGGAAGTGTTATGCTGTGCCAAGATTCATGCTGCGCACACTTTGTGGTTGGAGTGAGAAACAGGCTCGGTGGAGTTTTCTGCGAAACGCTTTAGCAGCCCGTTGGTGCTAGTATGGAGTTAGGAGCTGGATGAAGCGGAGAGCCCCGTTTGGAGTGGGGCTGCAAAGGGCATGCCAAGGGAAGTGTTATGCTGTGCCAAGACTCATGCTGCGCACACTTTGTGGTTGGAGTGAGAAACAGGCTCGGTGGAGTTTTCTGTGAAACGCTTTAGCAGCCCGTTGGTGCTAGTATGGAGTTAGGAGCTGGATGAAGCGGAGAGCCCCGTTTGGAGTGGGGCTGCAAAGGGCATACCAAGGGAAGTGTTATGCTGTGCCAAGACTCATGCTGCGCACACTTTGTGGTTGGAGTGAGAAACAGGCTCGGTGGAGTTTTCTGCGAAACGCTTTAGCAGCCCGTTGGTGCTAGTATGGAGTTAGGAGCTGGATGAAGCGGAGAGCCCCGTTTGGAGTGGGGCTGCAAAGGGCATGCCAAGGGAAGTGTTATGCTGTGCCAAGACTCATGCTGCGCACACTTTGTGGTTGGAGTGAGAAACAGGCTCGGTGGAGTTTTCTGCGAAACGCTTTAGCAGCCCGTTGGTGCTAGTATGGAGTTAGGAGCTGGATGAAGCGGAGAGCCCCGTTTGGAGTGGGGCTGCAAAGGGCATGCCAAGGGAAGTGTTATGCTGTGCCAAGACTCATGCTGCGCACACTTTGTGGTTGGAATGAGAAACAGGCTCGGTGGAATTTTCTGCGAAACGCTTTAGCAGCCCGTTGGTGCTAGTATGGAGTTAGGAGCTGGATGAAGCGGAGAGCCCCGTTTGGAGTGGGGCTGCAAAGGGCATGCCAAGGGAAGTGTTATGCTGTGCCAAGATTCATGCTGCGCACACTTTGTGGTTGGAGTGAGAAACAGGCTCGGTGGAGTTTTCTGCGAAACGCTTTAGCAGCCCGTTGGTGCTAGTATGGAGTTAGGAGCTGGATGAAGCGGAGAGCCCCGTTTGGAGTGGGGCTGCAAAGGGCATGCCAAGGGAAGTGTTATGCTGTGCCAAGACTCATGCTGCGCACACTTTGTGGTTGGAGTGAGAAACAGGCTCGGTGGAGTTTTCTGCGAAACGCTTTAGCAGCCCGTTGGTGCTAGTATGGAGTTAGGAGCTGGATGAAGCGGAGAGCCCCGTTTGGAGTGGGGCTGCAAAGGGCATGCCAAGGGAAGTGTTATGCTGTGCCAAGACTCATGCTGCGCACACTTTGTGGTTGGAGTGAGAAACAGGCTCGGTGGAGTTTTCTGCGAAACGCTTTAGCAGCCCGTTGGTGCTAGTATGGAGTTAGGAGCTGGATGAAGCGGAGAGCCCCGTTTGGAGTGGGGCTGCAAAGGGCATGCCAAGGGAAGTGTTATGCTGTGCCAAGACTCATGCTGCGCACACTTTGTGGTTGGAGTGAGAAACAGGCTCGGTGGAGTTTTCTGCGAAACGCTTTAGCAGCCCGTTGGTGCTAGTATGGAGTTAGGAGCTGGATGAAGCGGAGAGCCCCGTTTGGAGTGGGGCTGCAAAGGGCATGCCAAGGGAAGTGTTATGCTGTGCCAAGACTCATGCTGCGCACACTTTGTGGTTGGAGTGAGAAACAGGCTCGGTGGAGTTTTCTGCGAAACGCTTTAGCAGCCCGTTGGTGCTAGTATGGAGTTAGGAGCTGGATGAAGCGGAGAGCCCCGTTTGGAGTGGGGCTGCAAAGGGCATGCCAAGGGAAGTGTTATGCTGTGCCAAGACTCATGCTGCGCACACTTTGTGGTTGGAGTGAGAAACAGGCTCGGTGGAGTTTTCTGCGAAACGCTTTAGCAGCCCGTTGGTGCTAGTATGGAGTTAGGAGCTGGATGAAGCGGAGAGCCCCGTTTGGAGTGGGGCTGCAAAGGGCATGCCAAGGGAAGTGTTATGCTGTGCCAAGACTCATGCTGCGCACACTTTGTGGTTGGAGTGAGAAACAGGCTCGGTGGAGTTTTCTGCGAAACGCTTTAGCAGCCCGTTGGTGCTAGTATGGAGTTAGGAGCTGGATGAAGCGGAGAGCCCCGTTTGGAGTGAGGGCTGCAAAGGGCATGCCAAGGGAAGTGTTATGCTGTGCCAAGACTCATGCTGCGCACACTTTGTGGTTGGAGTGAGAAACAGGCTCGGTGGAGTTTTCTGCGAAACGCTTTAGCAGCCCGTTGGTGCTAGTATGGAGTTAGGAGCTGGATGAAGCGGAGAGCCCCGTTTGGAGTGGGGCTGCAAAGGGCATGCCAAGGGAAGTGTTATGCTGTGCCAAGACTCATGCTGCGCACACTTTGTGGTTGGAGTGAGAAACAGGCTCGGTGGAATTTTCTGCGAAACGCTTTAGCAGCCCGTTGGTGCTAGTATGGAGTTAGGAGCTGGATGAAGCGGAGAGCCCCGTTTGGAGTGGGGCTGCAAAGGGCATGCCAAGGGAAGTGTTATGCTGTGCCAAGATTCATGCTGCGCACACTTTGTGGTTGGAGTGAGAAACAGGCTCGGTGGAGTTTTCTGCGAAACGCTTTAGCAGCCCGTTGGTGCTAGTATGGAGTTAGGAGCTGGATGAAGCGGAGAGCCCCGTTTGGAGTGGGGCTGCAAAGGGCATGCCAAGGGAAGTGTTATGCTGTGCCAAGACTCATGCTGCGCACACTTTGTGGTTGGAGTGAGAAACAGGCTCGGTGGAGTTTTCTGCGAAACGCTTTAGCAGCCCGTTGGTGCTAGTATGGAGTTAGGAGCTGGATGAAGCGGAGAGCCCCGTTTGGAGTGGGGCTGCAAAGGGCATAGCCAAGGGAAGTGTTATGCTGTGCCAAGACTCATGCTGCGCACACTTTGTGGTTGGAGTGAGAAACAGGCTCGGTGGAGTTTTCTGCGAAACGCTTTAGCAGCCCGTTGGTGCTAGTATGGAGTTAGGAGCTGGATGAAGCGGAGAGCCCCGTTTGGAGTGGGGCTGCAAAGGGCATGCCAAGGGAAGTGTTATGCTGTGCCAAGACTCATGCTGCGCACACTTTGTGGTTGGAGTGAGAAACAGGCTCGGTGGAGTTTTCTGCGAAACGCTTTAGCAGCCCGTTGGTGCTAGTATGGAGTTAGGAGCTGGATGAAGCGGAGAGCCCCGTTTGGAGTGGGGCTGCAAAGGGCATGCCAAGGGAAGTGTTATGCTGTGCCAAGACTCATGCTGCGCACACTTTGTGGTTGGAGTGAGAAACAGGCTCGGTGGAGTTTTCTGCGAAACGCTTTAGCAGCCCGTTGGTGCTAGTATGGAGTTAGGAGCTGGATGAAGCGGAGAGCCCCGTTTGGAGTGGGGCTGCAAAGGGCATGCCAAGGGAAGTGTTATGCTGTGCCAAGACTCATGCTGCGCACACTTTGTGGTTGGAGTGAGAAACAGGCTCGGTGGAGTTTTCTGCGAAACGCTTTAGCAGCCCGTTGGTGCTAGTATGGAGTTAGGAGCTGGATGAAGCGGAGAGCCCCGTTTGGAGTGGGGCTGCAAAGGGCATGCCAAGGGAAGTGTTATGCTGTGCCAAGACTCATGCTGCGCACACTTTGTGGTTGGAGTGAGAAACAGGCTCGGTGGAGTTTTCTGCGAAACGCTTTAGCAGCCCGTTGGTGCTAGTATGGAGTTAGGAGCTGGATGAAGCGGAGAGCCCCGTTTGGAGTGGGGCTGCAAAGGGCATGCCAAGGGAAGTGTTATGCTGTGCCAAGACTCATGCTGCGCACACTTTGTGGTTGGAGTGAGAAACAGGCTCGGTGGAGTTTTCTGCGAAACGCTTTAGCAGCCCGTTGGTGCTAGTATGGAGTTAGGAGCTGGATGAAGCGGAGAGCCCCGTTTGGAGTGGGGCTGCAAAGGGCATGCCAAGGGAAGTGTTATGCTGTGCCAAGACTCATGCTGCGCACACTTTGTGGTTGGAGTGAGAAACAGGCTCGGTGGAGTTTTCTGCGAAACGCTTTAGCAGCCCGTTGGTGCTAGTATGGAGTTAGGAGCTGGATGAAGCGGAGAGCCCCGTTTGGAGTGGGGCTGCAAAGGGCATGCCAAGGGAAGTGTTATGCTGTGCCAAGACTCATGCTGCGCACACTTTGTGGTTGGAGTGAGAAACAGGCTCGGTGGAGTTTTCTGCGAAACGCTTTAGCAGCCCGTTGGTGCTAGTATGGAGTTAGGAGCTGGATGAAGCGGAGAGCCCCGTTTGGAGTGGGGCTGCAAAGGGCTATGCCAAGGGAAGTGTTATGCTGTGCCAAGACTCATGCTGCGCACACTTTGTGGTTGGAGTGAGAAACAGGCTCGGTGGAGTTTTCTGCGAAACGCTTTAGCAGCCCGTTGGTGCTAGTATGGAGTTAGGAGCTGGATGAAGCGGAGAGCCCCGTTTGGAGTGGGGCTGCAAAGGGCATGCCAAGGGAAGTGTTATGCTGTGCCAAGACTCATGCTGCGCACACTTTGTGGTTGGAGTGAGAAACAGGCTCGGTGGAGTTTTCTGCGAAACGCTTTAGCAGCCCGTTGGTGCTAGTATGGAGTTAGGAGCTGGATGAAGCGGAGAGCCCCGTTTGGAGTGGGGCTGCAAAGGGCATGCCAAGGGAAGTGTTATGCTGTGCCAAGACTCATGCTGCGCACACTTTGTGGCTGGAGTGAGAAACAGGCTCGGTGGAGTTTTCTGCGAAACGCTTTAGCAGCCCGTTGGTGCTAGTATGGAGTTAGGAGCTGGATGAAGCGGAGAGCCCCGTTTGGAGTGAGGCTGCAAAGGGCATGCCAAGGGAAGTGTTATGCTGTGCCAAGACTCATGCTGCGCACACTTTGTGGTTGGAGTGAGAAACAGGCTCGGTGGAGTTTTCTGCGAAACGCTTTAGCAGCCCGTTGGTGCTAGTATGGAGTTAGGAGCTGGATGAAGCGGAGAGCCCCGTTTGGAGTGGGGCTGCAAAGGGCATGCCAAGGGAAGTGTTATGCTGTGCCAAGACTCATGCTGCGCACACTTTGTGGTTGGAGTGAGAAACAGGCTCGGTGGAGTTTTCTGCGAAACGCTTTAGCAGCCCGTTGGTGCTAGTATGGAGTTAGGAGCTGGATGAAGCGGAGAGCCCCGTTTGGAGTGGGGCTGCAAAGGGCATGCCAAGGGAAGTGTTATGCTGTGCCAAGACTCATGCTGCGCACACTTTGTGGTTGGAGTGAGAAACAGGCTCGGTGGAGTTTTCTGCGAAACGCTTTAGCAGCCCGTTGGTGCTAGTATGGAGTTAGGAGCTGGATGAAGCGGAGAGCCCCGTTTGGAGTGGGGCTGCAAAGGGCATGCCAAGGGAAGTGTTATGCTGTGCCAAGACTCATGCTGCGCACACTTTGTGGTTGGAGTGAGAAACAGGCTCGGTGGAGTTTTCTGCGAAACGCTTTAGCAGCCCGTTGGTGCTAGTATGGAGTTAGGAGCTGGATGAAGCGGAGAGCCCCGTTTGGAGTGGGGCTGCAAAGGGCATGCCAAGGGAAGTGTTATGCTGTGCCAAGACTCATGCTGCGCACACTTTGTGGTTGGAGTGAGAAACAGGCTCGGTGGAGTTTTCTGCGAAACGCTTTAGCAGCCCGTTGGTGCTAGTATGGAGTTAGGAGCTGGATGAAGCGGAGAGCCCCGTTTGGAGTGGGGCTGCAAAGGGCATGCCAAGGGAAGTGTTATGCTGTGCCAAGACTCATGCTGCGCACACTTTGTGGTTGGAGTGAGAAACAGGCTCGGTGGAGTTTTCTGCGAAACGCTTTAGCAGCCCGTTGGTGCTAGTATGGAGTTAGGAGCTGGATGAAGCGGAGAGCCCCGTTTGGAGTGGGGCTGCAAAGGGCATGCCAAGGGAAGTGTTATGCTGTGCCAAGACTCATGCTGCGCACACTTTGTGGTTGGAGTGAGAAACAGGCTCGGTGGAGTTTTCTGCGAAACGCTTTAGCAGCCCGTTGGTGCTAGTATGGAGTTAGGAGCTGGATGAAGCGGAGAGCCCCGTTTGGAGTGGGGCTGCAAAGGGCATGCCAAGGGAAGTGTTATGCTGTGCCAAGACTCATGCTGCGCACACTTTGTGGTTGGAGTGAGAAACAGGCTCGGTGGAGTTTTCTGCGAAACGCTTTAGCAGCCCGTTGGTGCTAGTATGGAGTTAGGAGCTGGATGAAGCGGAGAGCCCCGTTTGGAGTGGGGCTGCAAAGGGCATGCCAAGGGAAGTGTTATGCTGTGCCAAGACTCATGCTGCGCACACTTTGTGGTTGGAGTGAGAAACAGGCTCGGTGGAGTTTTCTGCGAAACGCTTTAGCAGCCCGTTGGTGCTAGTATGGAGTTAGGAGCTGGATGAAGCGGAGAGCCCCGTTTGGAGTGGGGCTGCAAAGGGCATGCCAAGGGAAGTGTTATGCTGTGCCAAGACTCATGCTGCGCACACTTTGTGGTTGGAGTGAGAAACAGGCTCGGTGGAGTTTTCTGCGAAACGCTTTAGCAGCCCGTTGGTGCTAGTATGGAGTTAGGAGCTGGATGAAGCGGAGAGCCCCGTTTGGAGTGGGGCTGCAAAGGGCATGCCAAGGGAAGTGTTATGCTGTGCCAAGACTCATGCTGCGCACACTTTGTGGTTGGAGTGAGAAACAGGCTCGGTGGAGTTTTCTGCGAAACGCTTTAGCAGCCCGTTGGTGCTAGTATGGAGTTAGGAGCTGGATGAAGCGGAGAGCCCCGTTTGGAGTGGGGCTGCAAAGGGCATGCCAAGGGAAGTGTTATGCTGTGCCAAGACTCATGCTGCGCACACTTTGTGGTTGGAGTGAGAAACAGGCTCGGTGGAGTTTTCTGCGAAACGCTTTAGCAGCCCGTTGGTGCTAGTATGGAGTTAGGAGCTGGATGAAGCGGAGAGCCCCGTTTGGAGTGGGGCTGCAAAGGGCATGCCAAGGGAAGTGTTATGCTGTGCCAAGACTCATGCTGCGCACACTTTGTGGTTGGAGTGAGAAACAGGCTCGGTGGAGTTTTCTGCGAAACGCTTTAGCAGCCCGTTGGTGCTAGTATGGAGTTAGGAGCTGGATGAAGCGGAGAGCCCCGTTTGGAGTGGGGCTGCAAAGGGCATGCCAAGGGAAGTGTTATGCTGTGCCAAGACTCATGCTGCGCACACTTTGTGGTTGGAGTGAGAAACAGGCTCGGTGGAGTTTTCTGCGAAACGCTTTAGCAGCCCGTTGGTGCTAGTATGGAGTTAGGAGCTGGATGAAGCGGAGAGCCCCGTTTGGAGTGGGGCTGCAAAGGGCATGCCAAGGGAAGTGTTATGCTGTGCCAAGACTCATGCTGCGCACACTTTGTGGTTGGAGTGAGAAACAGGCTCGGTGGAGTTTTCTGCGAAACGCTTTAGCAGCCCGTTGGTGCTAGTATGGAGTTAGGAGCTGGATGAAGCGGAGAGCCCCGTTTGGAGTGGGGCTGCAAAGGGCATGCCAAGGGAAGTGTTATGCTGTGCCAAGACTCATGCTGCGCACACTTTGTGGTTGGAGTGAGAAACAGGCTCGGTGGAGTTTTCTGCGAAACGCTTTAGCAGCCCGTTGGTGCTAGTATGGAGTTAGGAGCTGGATGAAGCGGAGAGCCCCGTTTGGAGTGGGGCTGCAAAGGGCATGCCAAGGGAAGTGTTATGCTGTGCCAAGACTCATGCTGCGCACACTTTGTGGTTGGAGTGAGAAACAGGCTCGGTGGAGTTTTCTGCGAAACGCTTTAGCAGCCCGTTGGTGCTAGTATGGAGTTAGGAGCTGGATGAAGCGGAGAGCCCCATTTGGAGTGGGGCTGCAAAGGGCATGCCAAGGGAAGTGTTATGCTGTGCCAAGACTCATGCTGCGCACACTTTGTGGTTGGAGTGAGAAACAGGCTCGGTGGAGTTTTCTGCGAAACGCTTTAGCAGCCCGTTGGTGCTAGTATGGAGTTAGGAGCTGGATGAAGCGGAGAGCCCCGTTTGGAGTGGGGCTGCAAAGGGCATGCCAAGGGAAGTGTTATGCTGTGCCAAGACTCATGCTGCGCACACTTTGTGGTTGGAGTGAGAAACAGGCTCGGTGGAGTTTTCTGCGAAACGCTTTAGCAGCCCGTTGGTGCTAGTATGGAGTTAGGAGCTGGATGAAGCGGAGAGCCCCGTTTGGAGTGGGGCTGCAAAGGGCATGCCAAGGGAAGTGTTATGCTGTGCCAAGACTCATGCTGCGCACACTTTGTGGTTGGAGTGAGAAACAGGCTCGGTGGAGTTTTCTGCGAAACGCTTTAGCAGCCCGTTGGTGCTAGTATGGAGTTAGGAGCTGGATGAAGCGGAGAGCCCCGTTTGGAGTGGGGCTGCAAAGGGCATGCCAAGGGAAGTGTTATGCTGTGCCAAGACTCATGCTGCGCACACTTTGTGGTTGGAGTGAGAAACAGGCTCGGTGGAGTTTTCTGCGAAACGCTTTAGCAGCCCGTTGGTGCTAGTATGGAGTTAGGAGCTGGATGAAGCGGAGAGCCCCGTTTGGAGTGGGGCTGCAAAGGGCATGCCAAGGGAAGTGTTATGCTGTGCCAAGACTCATGCTGCGCACACTTTGTGGTTGGAGTGAGAAACAGGCTCGGTGGAGTTTTCTGCGAAACGCTTTAGCAGCCCGTTGGTGCTAGTATGGAGTTAGGAGCTGGATGAAGCGGAGAGCCCCGTTTGGAGTGGGGCTGCAAAGGGCATGCCAAG
>NW_028290319.1:0-18469 GCF_059628265.1 Tinamus guttatus | reverse complement strand
CCTATAGGAGGTCCAGGAGGTCCTATGGGGCCTATACGGGGTCCTATGTTGGTTATAGGGGGTCCTAGGGGAGCTCTGGGGGTCCTGTGGGGCCTCTAGGGGGCCCTATGGGGGCTCTTAGGGGGTCCTATGGTGGTTATAGTTGGCCCTATGGGAGCTCTAGGGCATCCTATGGGGACTATAGGGGATCCTATAGAAGCTCTAGGGGGCTTAGAGGAGCTCTAGGGGTTCCTATGGGGACTCTAGGCGGTCCTATGGGAGTTCTAGGGGGCCCTATGGGGGTTATAGGGGGTCCTAGGGGAGCTCTTGGGGGTCCTATGGGAGCTCTTGGGGGTCCTATGGGAGCTCTTGGGGGTCCTAGGGGAGCTCTAGGGGGTCCTAGGGGAGCTCTAGGGGGCCCTATGGGGACTATATGGGGTCCTAAGGGAGCTCTGGGGGTCCTGTGGGGGCTCTATGGGGCCCTATGGGAGCTCTAGGACATCCTATGGGGACTATAGAGAATCCTATAGAAGCTCTAGGGGGTTCTATCGGGGCTATAGGGAGTCCTATGGAAGTTATAGGGGACCCTATGGGCGCTCTAGGGCATCCTATGGGCACTATAGAGGGTCCTATAGGAGGTCTAGGGGGGCTATAGAAGCTCTAGGGGGTCCTAAGGGGGCTCTAGGGGGTCCTATGGGAGCTGTAGGGGGCCCTATGGGGGTTATAGGGTGTCCTATGCGGGCTATAGGGGGTCCTAGGGGAACTCTAGGGGGCCCTATGGGGGCTATAGGGTATCCTATGGTGGTTTTAGGGGGCCCTAGGGGAGCTCTAGGAGGCTCTCTGGGGGCTATAGGGGCTCGTAGGGGAGCTCTGGGGATCCCGTGGGGTCTCTAGGGGGCCCTATGGGGGCTATAGTGGGTCCTATGGTGGCTATAGGGGGCCCTAAGGGAGCTCTAGGGGGCCCGATGGGGGCTATAGGGGGTCCTATGGGAGCTCTGGGGGTCCTAGGGGAGCTCTAGGGGCCATATGGGCGCTATAGGGCAACCTATGGGGACTATAGGGGGTCCTATAGGAGCTCTAGGGTGTCTATAGGAGCTCTAGGGGGTACTATGGGGGCTATAGGGCATCCTATGGTGGTTATAGGGGGCCCTAGGAGAGCTCTAGGTGGTCCTATGGGGGCTATAGGGGATCCTATAGGAGCTCTAGGGGGGGCTATAGGAGCTCTAGGGGATCCTATGGGGGCTCTAGATGGTCCTAGGGGAGCTCTAGGGAGCCCTATGGGAGCTATAGGGGGTCCTAGGGGAGCTCTGGGGGTCCTAGCGGAGCTCTAGGGGGCCCTATGGGGGCTATAGGGCATCCTATGGGGACTATAGGGGGTCCTATAGGAGCTCTAGGGGGCTATGGGAGCTCTAGAGGGTCCTATGGGGCCTATATGGGGTCCCATGGTGGTTATAGGAGGCCCTAGGGGACCTCTAGGGGGCCCTAGGGGAGCTCTAGGGGGTCCTAGGGGAGCTCTAGGGGGTCCTGTGGGGGCGCTAGGGGGCCCTATGGGGGCTATAGGGCATCCTATGTGGACTATAGGGGGTCCTATAGGAGCTCTAGAAGTGCTATAGGAGCTCTAGGGGATCCTATGGGGCCTATATGGGGTCCTATGATGGTTATAGGGGGCCCTAGGGGAGATCTAGGGGGCCCTATGGGGGCTATAGGGGGGTCCTATGGGAGCTCTGGGGGTCCTAGGGGAACTCTAGGGGGTCCTATGGGGGCTATAGGGGGTCCTATCGGAGCTCTGGCGGTCCTAGGGGAGCTCCAGGGGGCCCTATGGGGGCTATAGGGCATCCTATGGTGGTTATAGGGGGTCCTAGGGGAGCTCTGGGGGTCCTGTGGGACCTCTAGGGGGCCCTATGGGGGCTTTTAGGGGTCCTATGGTAGTTATAGGTGGCCCTATGGGAGCTCTAGGGCATCCTATGGGGACTATAGGGGATCCTGTAGGAGCTCTAGGGGGGCTATAGGAGCTCTAGGGGTTCCTATGGGGGCTCTAGAGGGTCCTATGGGAGTTCTAGGGGGCCCTATGGGGGTTCTAGGGGGTCCTATGGGGGCTATAGGGGGTCCTATAGGAGATCTAGGGGCTCTATAGGAGCTCTAGGGGGTCCTATGGAGCCTATATGGGGTCCTATGGTGGTTATAGGGGTCCCTAGGGGAGCTCTAGGGGGCCCAATGGGGGCTATAGGGCATCCTATGGTGGTTATAGGGGGCCCTAGGGGAGCTCTGGGGGGTCCTAGGGGAGCTCTAGGGGATCCTATGGGGGCTCTAGATGGTCCTAGGGGAGCTCTAGGGAGCCCTATGGGAGCTATAGGGGGTCCTAGGGGAGCTCTAGGGGGCCCTATGGGAGCTCTAGGGCATCCTATGGGGACTATAGAGAATCCTAAAGAAGCTCTAGGGGGTTCTATCGGGGCTATAGGGGGTCCTATGGAGCTCTAGGGGGCCCTAGGAGGGTTATAGAGGGTCCTAGGGGAACTCTGAGGGGTCCTAGGGGAGCTCTAGGGGGTCGTATGGGGGTATAGGGGGTCCTAGGGGAGCTCTGGTGGGTACTAGGGAGCTCTAGGGCGTCCTATGGGAGCTCTAGGGGGTCCTATGGGAGCTATAGAGAGTCCTATGGTGGTTATAGGGGACCCTATGGGAGCTCTAGGGCGTCCTATGGGCACTACAGAGGGTCCTATAGCAGGTCTAGGGGGGCTATAGGACCTCTAGGGGGGCTATAGGACCTCTAGGGGGTCCTTGGGGGCTCTAGGGGGTCGTATGGGAGCTCTAGGGGGCCCTATGGGGGTTATAGGGTGTCCCTAGGGGAGCTCTAGGGCGTCCCATGGAGCTCTATGGGGTCCTATGGGGGCTATAGGGGGTTCTGTGGGAGCTCTGGGGGTCCTGTGGGGGCTATAGGGGGCCTTATGGGAGCTCTAGGGGGCCCTATGAGGGTTATAGCGGGTACTAGGGGAGCTCTAGGGGGTCCTATGGGAGCTGTAGGGGGTGCTATGGGAGTTCTAGGGGGTCCTATGGGGGCTATAGGGGGTCCTATAGGAGATCTAGGGGCTCTATAGGAGCTCTAGGGGGTCCTATGGAGCCTATATGGGGTCCTATGGTGGTTATAGGGGTCCCTAGGGGAGCTCTAGGGGGCCCAATGGGGCTATAGGGCATCCTATGGTGGTTATAGGGGGCCCTAGGGGAGCTCTGGGGGGTCCGAGGGGAGCTCTAGGGGATCCTATGGGGGCTCTAGATGGTCCTAGGGGAGCTCTAGGGAGCCCTATGGGAGCTCTAGGGGGTCCTAGGGGAGCTCTAGGGGGCCCTATGGGGGCTATAGGGCATCCTATGGGGACTATAAGGGGTCCTATAGGAGCTCTAGGGGGGCTATAGGAGCTCTAGAGGGTCCTATGGGGCCTATATGGGGTCCCATGGTGGTTATAGGAGGCCCTAGGGGACCTCTAGGGGGCCCTATGGGAGCTCTAGGGGGTCCTAGGGGAGCTCTAGGGGGGTCCTAGGGGAGCTCTAGGGGGTCCTATGGTGGCTATAGGGGGTCCTAGGGGAGCTCTGGGGGTCCTGTGGGGGCGCTAGGGGCCCTATGGGGGCTATAGTGGGTCCTATGGTGGTTATAGGTGGCCCTATGGCAGCTCTAGGGCATCCTATGGGGACTATAGGGGATCCTATAGGAGCTCTAGGGGAGTTATAAGAGCTCTAGGGGTTCCTATGGGGGCTATAGGGGGTCCTATGTTGGCTATAGGGGACCCTATGGGAGCTCTAGTGCATCCTAATGGGATTATAGAGGGTCATATAGGAGGTTTACGGGGGCTATAGGAGCTCTAGGGGGTCCTGTGGGGGCTCTAGGTGGTCCTATGGGAGCTCTAGGGGGTCCTATGGGGGCTATAGAGGGTCCTACGGTGGTTATAGGGTGACATAGGGGAGCTCTAGGGCGTCCTATGGGAGCTCTAGGAGGCACTCTGGGGGCTATAGGGGGTCCTAGGGGAGCTCTGGGGGTCCTGTCGGGCTCTAGTGGGCCCTATGTGGGCTATAGGGTGTCCTATGGAGGTTATAGGGGACCCCATGGGAGCTCTAGGGCATCCCATGGAGCTTTAGGGGGTCCTATGGGGGCCATAGGGGGTCCTTTGGGAGCTCTAGGGGGCCCTATGGGGGCTACAGTGGGTCCTATAGTGGTTACAGGGGACCCTATGGGAGCTCTAGGGCATCCTATGGGGACTATAGAGGGTCATATAGGAGGTTTAGGGGGTCTATAGGAGCTCTAGGGGGTCCTATGGGGGCTCTAGGGGGTCCTATGGGGGCTCTAGGGAGCCCTATGGGAGCTATAGGGGGTTCTAGGGGAGCTCTGGGGGGCCAAAGGGCATCCTAGGGGGACTATAGGGGGTTCTATAGGAGCTCTAGGGTCCTATGGTGGTTATAGGGGGTCCTAGGGGAGCTCTAGGGGGCCCTATGGGGGCTATAGGGCATCCTATGTTGGTTATAGGGAGCCCTAGGGGAGCTCTAGGTGGTCCTATGTGGGCTATAGGGGGTCCTAGGTGAGCTCTGGGCGTCCTAGGGGAGCTCTAGGGGGACCAATGGAGGCTATAGGGAATCCTATGGGGACTATGGGGAGTCCTATAGGAGGTCCAGGAGGTCCTATGGGGCCTATACGGGGTCCTATGTTGGTTATAGGGGGTCCTAGGGGAGCTCTGGGGGTCCTGTGGGGCCTCTAGGGGGCCCTATGGGGGCTCTTAGGGGGTCCTATGGTGGTTATAGTTGGCCCTATGGGAGCTCTAGGGCATCCTATGGGGACTATAGGGGATCCTATAGAAGCTCTAGGGGGCTTAGAGGAGCTCTAGGGGTTCCTATGGGGACTCTAGGCGGTCCTATGGGAGTTCTAGGGGGCCCTATGGGGGTTATAGGGGGTCCTAGGGGAGCTCTTGGGGGTCCTATGGGAGCTCTTGGGGGTCCTAGGGGAGCTCTAGGGGGTCCTAGGGGAGCTCTAGGGGGTCCTAGGGGAGCTCTAGGGGGCCCTATGGGGACTATATGGGGTCCTAAGGGAGCTCTGGGGGTCCTGTGGGGGCTCTATGGGGCCCTATGGGAGCTCTAGGACATCCTATGGGGACTATAGAGAATCCTATAGAAGCTCTAGGGGGTTCTATCGGGGCTATAGGGAGTCCTATGGAAGTTATAGGGGACCCTATGGGCGCTCTAGGGCATCCTATGGGCACTATAGAGGGTCCTATAGGAGGTCTAGGGGGGCTATAGAAGCTCTAGGGGGTCCTAAGGGGGCTCTAGGGGGTCCTATGGGAGCTGTAGGGGGCCCTATGGGGGTTATAGGGTGTCCTATGCGGGCTATAGGGGGTCCTAGGGGAACTCTAGGGGGCCCTATGGGGGCTATAGGGTATCCTATGGTGGTTTTAGGGGGCCCTAGGGGAGCTCTAGGAGGCTCTCTGGGGGCTATAGGGGCTCGTAGGGGAGCTCTGGGGGGCCCAATGGGGGCTCTAGATGGTCCTAGGGGAGCTCTAGGGAGCCCTATGGGAGCTATGGGGGGTCCTAGGGGAGCTCTAGGGGATCCTATGGGGGCTCTAGATGGTCCTAGGGGAGCTCTAGGGAGCCCTATGGGAGCTATGGGGGGTCCTAGGGGAGCTCTAGGGGGCCCTATGGGAGCTCTAGGGCATCCTATGGGGACTATAGAGAATCCTAAAGAAGCTCTAGGGGGTTCTATCGGGGCTATAGGGGGTCCTATGGGAGCTCTAGGGGGCCCTAGGAGGGTTATAGAGGGTCCTAGGGGAACTCTGAGGGGTCCTAGGGGAGCTCTAGGGGGTCGTATGGGGGTATAGGGGGTCCTAGGGGAGCTCTGGTGGGTACTAGGGGAGCTCTAGGGCGTCCTATGGGAGCTCTAGGGGGTCCTATGGGAGCTATAGAGAGTCCTATGGTGGTTATAGGGGACCCTATGGGAGCTCTAGGGCGTCCTATGGGCACTACAGAGGGTCCTATAGCAGGTCTAGGGGGGCTATAGGACCTCTAGGGGGCTATAGGACCTCTAGGGGGTCCTTGGGGGCTCTAGGGGGTCGTATGGGAGCTCTAGGGGGCCCTATGGGGGTTATAGGTTGTCCTAGGGGAGCTCTAGGGCGTCCCATGGAGCTCTAGGGGGTCCTATGGGGGCTATAGGGGGTTCTGTGGGAGCTCTGGGGGTCCTGTGGGGGCTATAGGGGGCCTTATGGGAGCTCTAGGGGGCCCTATGAGGGTTATAGCGGGTACTAGGGGAGCTCTAGGGGGTCCTATGGGAGCTGTAGGGGGTGCTATGGGAGTTCTAGGGGGTCCTATGGGGGCTATAGGGGGTCCTATAGGAGATCTAGGGGCTCTATAGGAGCTCTAGGGGGTCCTATGGAGCCTATATGGGGTCCTATGGTGGTTATAGGGGTCCCTAGGGGAGCTCTAGGGGGCCCAATGGGGGCTATAGGGCATCCTATGGTGGTTATAGGGGGCCCTAGGGGAGCTCTGGGGGGTCCTAGGGGAGCTCTAGGGGATCCTATGGGGGCTCTAGATGGTCCTAGGGGAGCTCTAGGGAGCCCTATGGGAGCTCTAGGGGGTCCTAGGGGAGCTCTAGGGGGCCCTATGGGGGCTATAGGGCATCCTATGGGGACTATAAGGGGTCCTATAGGAGCTCTAGGGGGGCTATAGGAGCTCTAGAGGGTCCTATGGGGCCTATATGGGGTCCCATGGTGGTTATAGGAGGCCCTAGGGGACCTCTAGGGGGCCCTATGGGAGCTCTAGGGGGTCCTAGGGGAGCTCTAGGGGGTCCTATGGTGGCTATAGGGGGTCCTAGGGGAGCTCTGGGGGTCCTGTGGGGGCGCTAGGGGCCCTATGGGGGCTATAGTGGGTCCTATGGTGGTTATAGGTGGCCCTATGGCAGCTCTAGGGCATCCTATGGGGACTATAGGGGATCCTATAGGAGCTCTAGGGGAGTTATAAGAGCTCTAGGGGTTCCTATGGGGGCTATAGGGGGTCCTATGTTGGCTATAGGGGACCCTATGGGAGCTCTAGTGCATCCTAATGGGATTATAGAGGGTCATATAGGAGGTTTACGGGGGCTATAGGAGCTCTAGGGGGTCCTGTGGGGGCTCTAGGTGGTCCTATGGGAGCTCTAGGGGGTCCTATGGGGGCTATAGAGGGTCCTACGGTGGTTATAGGGTGACATAGGGGAGCTCTAGGGCGTCCTATGGGAGCTCTAGGAGGCACTCTGGGGGCTATAGGGGGTCCTAGGGGAGCTCTGGGGGTCCTGTCGGGCTCTAGTGGGCCCTATGTGGGCTATAGGGTGTCCTATGGAGGTTATAGGGGACCCCATGGGAGCTCTAGGGCATCCCATGGAGCTTTAGGGGGTCCTATGGGGGCCATAGGGGGTCCTTTGGGAGCTCTAGGGGGCCCTATGGGGGCTACAGTGGGTCCTATAGTGGTTACAGGGGACCCTATGGGAGCTCTAGGGCATCCTATGGGGACTATAGAGGGTCATATAGGAGGTTTAGGGGGTCTATAGGAGCTCTAGGGGGTCCTATGGGGGCTCTAGGGGGTCCTATGGGGGCTCTAGGGGGTCCTATGGGAGCTATAGGGGGTTCTAGGGGAGCTCTGGGGGGCCAAAGGGCATCCTAGGGGGACTATAGGGGGTTCTATAGGAGCTCTAGGGTCCTATGGTGGTTATAGGGGGTCCTAGGGGAGCTCTAGGGGGCCCTATGGGGGCTATAGGGCATCCTATGTTGGTTATAGGGAGCCCTAGGGGAGCTCTAGGTGGTCCTATGTGGGCTATAGGGGGTCCTAGGTGAGCTCTGGGCGTCCTAGGGGAGCTCTAGGGGGACCAATGGAGGCTATAGGGAATCCTATGGGGACTATGGGGAGTCCTATAGGAGGTCCAGGAGGTCCTATGGGGCCTATACGGGGTCCTATGTTGGTTATAGGGGGTCCTAGGGGAGCTCTGGGGGTCCTGTGGGGCCTCTAGGGGGCCCTATGGGGGCTCTTAGGGGGTCCTATGGTGGTTATAGTTGGCCCTATGGGAGCTCTAGGGCATCCTATGGGGACTATAGGGGATCCTAGAGAAGCTCTAGGGGGCTTAGAGGAGCTCTAGGGGTTCCTATGGGGACTCTAGGCAGTCCTATGGGAGTTCTAGGGGGCCCTATGGGGGTTATCGGGGGTCCTAGGGGAGCTCTTGGGGGTCCTAGGGGAGCTCTTGGGGGTCCTAGGGGAGCTCTAGGGGGCCCTATGGGGACTATATGGGGTCCTAAGGGAGCTCTGGGGGTCCTGTGGGGGCTCTATGGGGCCCTATGGGAGCTCTAGGACATCCTATGGGGACTATAGAGAATCCTATAGAAGCTCTAGGGGGTTCTATCGGGGCTATAGGGAGTCCTATGGAAGTTATAGGGGACCCTATGGGCGCTCTAGGGCATCCTATGGGCACTATAGAGGGTCCTATAGGAGGTCTAGGGGGGCTATAGAAGCTCTAGGGGGTCCTAAGGGGGCTCTAGGGGGTCCTATGGGAGCTGTAGGGGGCCCTATGGGGGTTATAGGGTGTCCTATGCGGGCTATAGGGGGTCCTAGGGGAACTCTAGGGGGCCCTATGGGGGCTATAGGGTATCCTATGGTGGTTTTAGGGGGCCCTAGGGGAGCTCTAGGAGGCTCTCTGGGGGCTATAGGGGCTCGTAGGGGAGCTCTGGGGATCCCGTGGGGTCTCTAGGGGGCCCTATGGGGGCTATAGTGGGTCCTATGGTGGCTATAGGGGGCCCTAAGGGAGCTCTAGGGGGCCCGATGGGGGCTATAGGGGGTCCTATGGGAGCTCTGGGGGTCCTAGGGGAGCTCTAGGGGCCATATGGGCGCTATAGGGCAACCTATGGGGACTATAGGGGGTCCTATAGGAGCTCTAGGGTGTCTATAGGAGCTCTAGGGGGTACTATGGGGGCTATAGGGCATCCTATGGTGGTTATAGGGGGCCCTAGGAGAGCTCTAGGTGGTCCTATGGGGGCTATAGGGGATCCTATAGGAGCTCTAGGGGGGCTATAGGAGCTCTAGGGGATCCTATGGGGGCTCTAGATGGTCCTAGGGGAGCTCTAGGGAGCCCTATGGGAGCTATAGGGGGTCCTAGGGGAGCTCTGGGGGTCCTAGCGGAGCTCTAGGGGGCCCTATGGGGGCTATAGGGCATCCTATGGGGACTATAGGGGGTCCTATAGGAGCTCTAGGGGGCTATGGGAGCTCTAGAGGGTCCTATGGGGCCTATATGGGGTCCCATGGTGGTTATAGGAGGCCCTAGGGGACCTCTAGGGGGCCCTAGGGGAGCTCTAGGGGGTCCTAGGGGAGCTCTAGGGGGTCCTAGGGGAGCTCTGGGGGTCCTGTGGGGGCGCTAGGGGGCCCTATGGGGGCTATAGGGCATCCTATGGGGACTATAGGGGGTCCTATAGGAGCTCTAGAAGTGCTATAGGAGCTCTAGGGGATCCTATGGGGCCTATATGGGGTCCTATGATGGTTATAGGGGGCCCTAGGGGAGATCTAGGGGGCCCTATGGGGGCTATAGGGGGTCCTATGGGAGCTCTGGGGGTCCTAGGGGAACTCTAGGGGGTCCTATGGGGGCTATAGGGGGTCCTATCGGAGCTCTGGCGGTCCTAGGGGAGCTCCAGGGGGCCCTATGGGGGCTATAGGGCATCCTATGGTGGTTATAGGGGGTCCTAGGGGAGCTCTGGGGGTCCTGTGGGACCTCTAGGGGGCCCTATGGGGGCTTTTAGGGGTCCTATGGTAGTTATAGGTGGCCCTATGGGAGCTCTAGGGCATCCTATGGGGACTATAGGGGATCCTGTAGGAGCTCTAGGGGGGCTATAGGAGCTCTAGGGGTTCCTATGGGGGCTCTAGAGGGTCCTATGGGAGTTCTAGGGGGCCCTATGGGGGTTCTAGGGGGTCCTATGGGGGCTATAGGGGGTCCTATAGGAGATCTAGGGGCTCTATAGGAGCTCTAGGGGGTCCTATGGAGCCTATATGGGGTCCTATGGTGGTTATAGGGGTCCCTAGGGGAGCTCTAGGGGGCCCAATGGGGGCTATAGGGCATCCTATGGTGGTTATAGGGGTCCCTAGGGGAGCTCTGGGGGGTCCTAGGGGAGCTCTAGGGGATCCTATGGGGGCTCTAGATGGTCCTAGGGGAGCTCTAGGGAGCCCTATGGGAGCTATAGGGGGTCCTAGGGGAGCTCTAGGGGGCCCTATGGGAGCTCTAGGGCATCCTATGGGGACTATAGAGAATCCTAAAGAAGCTCTAGGGGGTTCTATCGGGGCTATAGGGGGTCCTATGGGAGCTCTAGGGGGCCCTAGGAGGGTTATAGAGGGTCCTAGGGGAACTCTGAGGGGTCCTAGGGGAGCTCTAGGGGGTCGTATGGGGGTATAGGGGGTCCTAGGGGAGCTCTGGTGGGTACTAGGGGAGCTCTAGGGCGTCCTATGGGAGCTCTAGGGGGTCCTATGGGAGCTATAGAGAGTCCTATGGTGGTTATAGGGGACCCTATGGGAGCTCTAGGGCGTCCTATGGGCACTACAGAGGGTCCTATAGCAGGTCTAGGGGGGCTATAGGACCTCTAGGGGGTCCTTGGGGGCTCTAGGGGGTCGTATGGGAGCTCTAGGGGGCCCTATGGGGGTTATAGGGTGTCCTAGGGGAGCTCTAGGGCGTCCCATGGAGCTCTATGGGGTCCTATGGGGGCTATAGGGGGTTCTGTGGGAGCTCTGGGGGTCCTGTGGGGGCTATAGGGGGCCTTATGGGAGCTCTAGGGGGCCCTATGAGGGTTATAGCGGGTACTAGGGGAGCTCTAGGGGGTCCTATGGGAGCTGTAGGGGGTGCTATGGGAGTTCTAGGGGGTCCTATGGGGGCTATAGGGGGTCCTATAGGAGATCTAGGGGCTCTATAGGAGCTCTAGGGGGTCCTATGGAGCCTATATGGGGTCCTATGGTGGTTATAGGGGTCCCTAGGGGAGCTCTAGGGGGCCCAATGGGGGCTATAGGGCATCCTATGGTGGTTATAGGGGGCCCTAGGGGAGCTCTGGGGGGTCCTAGGGGAGCTCTAGGGGATCCTATGGGGGCTCTAGATGGTCCTAGGGGAGCTCTAGGGAGCCCTATGGGAGCTCTAGGGGGTCCTAGGGGAGCTCTAGGGGGCCCTATGGGGGCTATAGGGCATCCTATGGGGACTATAAGGGGTCCTATAGGAGCTCTAGGGGGGCTATAGGAGCTCTAGAGGGTCCTATGGGGCCTATATGGGGTCCCATGGTGGTTATAGGAGGCCCTAGGGGACCTCTAGGGGGCCCTATGGGAGCTCTAGGGGGTCCTAGGGGAGCTCTAGGGGGTCCTATGGTGGCTATAGGGGGTCCTAGGGGAGCTCTGGGGGTCCTGTGGGGGCGCTAGGGGCCCTATGGGGGCTATAGTGGGTCCTATGGTGGTTATAGGTGGCCCTATGGCAGCTCTAGGGCATCCTATGGGGACTATAGGGGATCCTATAGGAGCTCTAGGGGAGTTATAAGAGCTCTAGGGGTTCCTATGGGGGCTATAGGGGGTCCTATGTTGGCTATAGGGGACCCTATGGGAGCTCTAGTGCATCCTAATGGGATTATAGAGGGTCATATAGGAGGTTTACGGGGGCTATAGGAGCTCTAGGGGGTCCTGTGGGGGCTCTAGGTGGTCCTATGGGAGCTCTAGGGGGTCCTATGGGGGCTATAGAGGGTCCTACGGTGGTTATAGGGTGACATAGGGGAGCTCTAGGGCGTCCTATGGGAGCTCTAGGAGGCACTCTGGGGGCTATAGGGGGTCCTAGGGGAGCTCTGGGGGTCCTGTCGGGCTCTAGTGGGCCCTATGTGGGCTATAGGGTGTCCTATGGAGGTTATAGGGGACCCCATGGGAGCTCTAGGGCATCCCATGGAGCTTTAGGGGGTCCTATGGGGGCCATAGGGGGTCCTTTGGGAGCTCTAGGGGGCCCTATGGGGGCTACAGTGGGTCCTATAGTGGTTACAGGGGACCCTATGGGAGCTCTAGGGCATCCTATGGGGACTATAGAGGGTCATATAGGAGGTTTAGGGGGTCTATAGGAGCTCTAGGGGGTCCTATGGGGGCTCTAGGGGGTCCTATGGGGGCTCTAGGGAGCCCTATGGGAGCTATAGGGGGTTCTAGGGGAGCTCTGGGGGGCCAAAGGGCATCCTAGGGGGACTATAGGGGGTTCTATAGGAGCTCTAGGGTCCTATGGTGGTTATAGGGGGTCCTAGGGGAGCTCTAGGGGGCCCTATGGGGGCTATAGGGCATCCTATGTTGGTTATAGGGAGCCCTAGGGGAGCTCTAGGTGGTCCTATGTGGGCTATAGGGGGTCCTAGGTGAGCTCTGGGCGTCCTAGGGGAGCTCTAGGGGGACCAATGGAGGCTATAGGGAATCCTATGGGGACTATGGGGAGTCCTATAGGAGGTCCAGGAGGTCCTATGGGGCCTATACGGGGTCCTATGTTGGTTATAGGGGGTCCTAGGGGAGCTCTGGGGGTCCTGTGGGGCCTCTAGGGGGCCCTATGGGGGCTCTTAGGGGGTCCTATGGTGGTTATAGTTGGCCCTATGGGAGCTCTAGGGCATCCTATGGGGACTATAGGGGATCCTATAGAAGGTCTAGGGGGCTTAGAGGAGCTCTAGGGGTTCCTATGGGGACTCTAGGCGGTCCTATGGGAGTTCTAGGGGGCCCTATGGGGGTTATAGGGGGTCCTAGGGGAGCTCTTGGGGGTCCTATGGGAGCTCTTGGGGGTCCTAGGGGAGCTCTTGGGGGTCCTAGGGGAGCTCTAGGGGGCCCTATGGGGACTATATGGGGTCCTAAGGGAGCTCTGGGGGTCCTGTGGGGGGTCTATCGGGCCCTATGGGAGCTCTAGGACATCCTATGGGGACTATAGAGAATCCTATAGAAGCTCTAGGGGGTTCTATCAGGGCTATAGGGAGTCCTATGGAAGTTATAGGGGACCCTATGGGTGCTCTAGGGCATCCTATGGGCACTATAGAGGGTCCTATAGGAGGTCTAGGGGGGCTATAGAAGCTCTAGGGGGTCCTAAGGGGGCTCTAGGGGGTCCTATGGGAGCTGTAGGGGGCCCTATGGGGGTTATAGGGTGTCCTATGCGGGCTATAGGGGGTCCTAGGGGAACTCTAGGGGGCCCTATGGGGGCTATAGGGTATCCTATGGTGGTTTTAGGGGGCCCTAGGGGAGCTCTAGGAGGCTCTCTGGGGGCTATAGGGGCTCGTAGGGGAGCTCTGGGGATCCCGTGGGGTCTCTAGGGGGCCCTATGGGGGCTATAGTGGGTCCTATGGTGGCTATAGGGGGCCCTAAGGGAGCTCTAGGGGGCCCGATGGGGGCTATAGGGGGTCCTATGGGAGCTCTGGGGGTCCTAGGGGAACTCTAGGGGGTCCTATGGTGGCTATAGGGGGTCCTATCGGAGCTCTGGCGGTCCTGTGGGGGCGCTAGGGGCCCTATGGGGGCTATAGTGGGTCCTATGGTGGTTATAGGTGGCCCTATGGCAGCTCTAGGGCATCCTATGGGGACTATAGGGGATCCTATAGGAGCTCTAGGGGAGTTATAAGAGCTCTAGGGGTTCCTATGGGGGCTATAGGGGGTCCTATGTTGGTTATAGGGGACCCTATGGGAGCTCTAGTGCATCCTAATGGGATTATAGAGGGTCATATAGGAGGTTTAGGGGGGCTATAGGAGCTCTAGGGGGTCCTGTTGGGCTCTAGGGGGTCCTATGGGGGCTATAGAGGGTCCTACGGTGGTTATAGGGTGACACAGGGGAGCTCTAGGGCGTGCTATGGGAACTCTAGGAGGCACTCTGGGGGCTATAGGGGGTCCTAGGGGAGCTCTGGGGGTCCTGTCGGGCTCTAGTGGGCCCTATGTGGGCTATAGGGTGTCCTATGGAGGTTATAGGGGACCCTATGGGAGCTCTAGGGCATCCCATGGAGCTTTAGGGGGTCCTATGGGGGCCATAGGGGGTCCTTTGGGAGCTCTAGGGGGCCCTATGGGGACTATATGGGGTCCTAAGGGAGCTCTGGGGGTCCTGTGGGGGCTCTATGGGGCCCTATGGGAGCTCTAGGACATCCTATGGGGACTATAGAGAATCCTATAGAAGCTCTAGGGGGTTCTATCAGGGCCATAGGGAGTCCTATGGAAGTTATAGGGGACCCTATGGGTGCTCTAGGGCATCCTATGGGCACTATAGAGGGTCCTATAGGAGGTCTAGGGGGGCTATAGAAGCTCTAGGGGGTCCTAAGGGGGCTCTAGGGGGTCCTATGGGAGCTGTAGGGGGCCCTATGGGGGTTATAGGGTGTCCTATGCGGGCTATAGGGGGTCCTAGGGGAACTCTAGGGGGCCCTATGGGGGCTATAGGGTATCCTATGGTGGTTTTAGGGGGCCCTAGGGGAGCTCTAGGAGGCTCTCTGGGGGCTATAGGGGCTCGTAGGGGAGCTCTGGGGATCCCGTGGGGTCTCTAGGGGGCCCTATGGGGGCTATAGTGGGTCCTATGGTGGCTATAGGGGGCCCTAAGGGAGCTCTAGGGGGCCCGATGGGGGCTATAGGGGGTCCTATGGGAGCTCTGGGGGTCCTAGGGGAGCTCTAGGGGCCATATGGGCGCTATAGGGCAACCTATGGGGACTATAGGGGGTCCTATAGGAGCTCTAGGGTGTCTATAGGAGCTCTAGGGGGTACTATGGGGGCTATAGGGCATCCTATGGTGGTTATAGGGGGCCCTAGGAGAGCTCTAGGTGGTCCTATGGGGGCTATAGGGGATCCTATAGGAGCTCTAGGGGGGCTATAGGAGCTCTAGGGGATCCTATGGGGGCTCTAGATGGTCCTAGGGGAGCTCTAGGGAGCCCTATGGGAGCTATAGGGGGTCCTAGGGGAGCTCTGGGGGTCCTAGCGGAGCTCTAGGGGGCCCTATGGGGGCTATAGGGCATCCTATGGGGACTATAGGGGGTCCTATAGGAGCTCTAGGGGGGCTATGGGAGCTCTAGAGGGTCCTATGGGGCCTATATGGGGTCCCATGGTGGTTATAGGAGGCCCTAGGGGACCTCTAGGGGGCCCTAGGGGAGCTCTAGGGGGCCCTAGGGGAGCTCTAGGGGGTCCTAGGGGAGCTCTGGGGGTCCTGTGGGGGCGCTAGGGGGCCCTATGGGGGCTATAGGGCATCCTATGGGGACTATAGGGGGTCCTATAGGAGCTCTAGAAGTGCTATAGGAGCTCTAGGGGATCCTATGGGGCCTATATGGGGTCCTATGATGGTTATAGGGGGCCCTAGGGGAGATCTAGGGGGCCCTATGGGGGCTATAGGGGGTCCTATGGGAGCTCTGGGGGTCCTAGGGGAACTCTAGGGGGTCCTATGGGGGCTATAGGGGGTCCTATCGGAGCTCTGGCGGTCCTAGGGGAGCTCCAGGGGGCCCTATGGGGGCTATAGGGCATCCTATGGTGGTTATAGGGGGTCCTAGGGGAGCTCTGGGGGTCCTGTGGGACCTCTAGGGGGCCCTATGGGGGCTTTTAGGGGTCCTATGGTAGTTATAGGTGGCCCTATGGGAGCTCTAGGGCATCCTATGGGGACTATAGGGGATCCTGTAGGAGCTCTAGGGGGGCTATAGGAGCTCTAGGGGTTCCTATGGGGGCTCTAGAGGGTCCTATGGGAGTTCTAGGGGGCCCTATGGGGGTTCTAGGGGGTCCTATGGGGGCTATAGGGGGTCCTATAGGAGATCTAGGGGCTCTATAGGAGCTCTAGGGGGTCCTATGGAGCCTATATGGGGTCCTATGGTGGTTATAGGGGTCCCTAGGGGAGCTCTAGGGGGCCCAATGGGGGCTATAGGGCATCCTATGGTGGTTATAGGGGGCCCTAGGGGAGCTCTGGGGGGTCCTAGGGGAGCTCTAGGGGATCCTATGGGGGCTCTAGATGGTCCTAGGGGAGCTCTAGGGAGCCCTATGGGAGCTATGGGGGGTCCTAGGGGAGCTCTAGGGGGCCCTATGGGAGCTCTAGGGCATCCTATGGGGACTATAGAGAATCCTAAAGAAGCTCTAGGGGGTTCTATCGGGGCTATAGGGGGTCCTATGGGAGCTCTAGGGGGCCCTAGGAGGGTTATAGAGGGTCCTAGGGGAACTCTGAGGGGTCCTAGGGGAGCTCTAGGGGGTCGTATGGGGGTATAGGGGGTCCTAGGGGAGCTCTGGTGGGTACTAGGGGAGCTCTAGGGCGTCCTATGGGAGCTCTAGGGGGTCCTATGGGAGCTATAGAGAGTCCTATGGTGGTTATAGGGGACCCTATGGGAGCTCTAGGGCGTCCTATGGGCACTACAGAGGGTCCTATAGCAGGTCTAGGGGGGCTATAGGACCTCTAGGGGGGCTATAGGACCTCTAGGGGGTCCTTGGGGCCTCTAGCGGGTCGTATGGGAGCTCTAGGGGGCCCTATGGGGGTTATAGGGTGTCCTAGGGGAGCTCTAGGGCGTCCCATGGAGCTCTAGGGGGTCCTATGGGGGCTATAGGGGGTTCTGTGGGAGCTCTGGGGGTCCTGTGGGGGCTATAGGGGGCCTTATGGGAGCTCTAGGGGGCCCTATGAGGGTTATAGCGGGTACTAGGGGAGCTCTAGGGGGTCCTATGGGAGCTGTAGGGGGTGCTATGGGAGTTCTAGGGGGTCCTATGGGGGCTATAGGGGGTCCTATAGGAGATCTAGGGGCTCTATAGGAGCTCTAGGGGGTCCTATGGAGCCTATATGGGGTCCTATGGTGGTTATAGGGGTCCCTAGGGGAGCTCTAGGGGGCCCAATGGGGGCTATAGGGCATCCTATGGTGGTTATAGGGGGCCCTAGGGGAGCTCTGGGGGGTCCTAGGGGAGCTCTAGGGGATCCTATGGGGGCTCTAGATGGTCCTAGGGGAGCTCTAGGGAGCCCTAGGGGAGCTCTAGGGGGTCCTATGGGGGCTATAGGGCATCCTATGGGGACTATAAGGGGTCCTATAGGAGCTCTAGGGGGGCTATAGGAGCTCTAGAGGGTCCTATGGGGCCTATATGGGGTCCCATGGTGGTTATAGGAGGCCCTAGGGGACCTCTAGGGGGCCCTATGGGAGCTCTAGGGGGTCCTAGGGGAGCTCTAGGGGGTCCTATGGTGGCTATAGGGGGTCCTAGGGGAGCTCTGGGGGTCCTGTGGGGGCGCTAGGGGCCCTATGGGGGCTATAGTGGGTCCTATGGTGGTTATAGGTGGCCCTATGGCAGCTCTAGGGCATCCTATGGGGACTATAGGGGATCCTATAGGAGCTCTAGGGGAGTTATAAGAGCTCTAGGGGTTCCTATGGGGGCTATAGGGGGTCCTATGTTGGCTATAGGGGACCCTATGGGAGCTCTAGTGCATCCTAATGGGATTATAGAGGGTCATATAGGAGGTTTACGGGGGCTATAGGAGCTCTAGGGGGTCCTGTGGGGGCTCTAGGTGGTCCTATGGGAGCTCTAGGGGGTCCTATGGGGGCTATAGAGGGTCCTACGGTGGTTATAGGGTGACATAGGGGAGCTCTAGGGCGTCCTATGGGAGCTCTAGGAGGCACTCTGGGGGCTATAGGGGGTCCTAGGGGAGCTCTGGGGGTCCTGTCGGGCTCTAGTGGGCCCTATGTGGGCTATAGGGTGTCCTATGGAGGTTATAGGGGACCCCATGGGAGCTCTAGGGCATCCCATGGAGCTTTAGGGGGTCCTATGGGGGCCATAGGGGGTCCTTTGGGAGCTCTAGGGGGCCCTATGGGGGCTACAGTGGGTCCTATAGTGGTTACAGGGGACCCTATGGGAGCTCTAGGGCATCCTATGGGGACTATAGAGGGTCATATAGGAGGTTTAGGGGGTCTATAGGAGCTCTAGGGGGTCCTATGGGGGCTCTAGGGGGTCCTATGGGGGCTCTAGGGAGCCCTATGGGAGCTATAGGGGGTTCTAGGGGAGCTCTGGGGGGCCAAAGGGCATCCTAGGGGGACTATAGGGGGTTCTATAGGAGCTCTAGGGTCCTATGGTGGTTATAGGGGGTCCTAGGGGAGCTCTAGGGGGCCCTATGGGGGCTATAGGGCATCCTATGTTGGTTATAGGGAGCCCTAGGGGAGCTCTAGGTGGTCCTATGTGGGCTATAGGGGGTCCTAGGTGAGCTCTGGGCGTCCTAGGGGAGCTCTAGGGGGACCAATGGAGGCTATAGGGAATCCTATGGGGACTATGGGGAGTCCTATAGGAGGTCCAGGAGGTCCTATGGGGCCTATACGGGGTCCTATGTTGGTTATAGGGGGTCCTAGGGGAGCTCTGGGGGTCCTGTGGGGCCTCTAGGGGGCCCTATGGGGGCTCTTAGGGGGTCCTATGGTGGTTATAGTTGGCCCTATGGGAGCTCTAGGGCATCCTATGGGGACTATAGGGGATCCTATAGAAGCTCTAGGGGGCTTAGAGGAGCTCTAGGGGTTCCTATGGGGACTCTAGGCGGTCCTATGGG